>NC_084822.1:57468596-57768596 GCF_958449725.1 Rosa rugosa | reverse complement strand
ATAGAGACTTAAAGTTTGATCTGTCAGATTTTTGATATGAGATTGCAAAGTCTGTCTCACAAGCCATCTACTAATTAATACAATAGGAAGAAAAGAAAAGAAAATGGAAAAAAAAAAAAAAAGATCTCCAAGTGGAAGGACCGCTAGCAATACATTCTTAGTTTAATTTTTTTTTTTATCATAAAAAACCGCTAAAGTGAAGTTCAAAGTCTAAAGTACTTAAGTGGGAAGATACATATCATTTACAAACTTACATAGTTTTTAACACGTGTGGATCTCATAGCTACAAAAATTATTAGGAAAAAAATATCGTTTTAGTCACTCAACTTTCTCTTGATTGACACTTTGGTCACTCATGTTTATAAAATCTCACTTTAGTCACCCAACTTTAACTCCGACTATCACTTTAGTCCGCCAGTGAATTTTTTCGATAAAAAAAGTCACATGACGCCTAACATGCCATTTTTTAAGGGTTATTTTCGTCCTATAATTTCAGAAAATTTCAACCTATATTCAAACCAAAGGTCTCACATTTCTTCAACATCTTAAAATAACCCTTGAAAAATGGCATGAGAGGCGTCATGTGACTTTTTTTATTGAAAAAATTCACCGGTGGACTAAAGTGATAGTCGGAGTTAAATTTGAGTGACTAAAGTGAGATTTTATAAACATGAGTGACCAAAGTGTCAATCAACCGAAAGTTGAGTGGCTAAAACTATATTTTTTCCAAATTATTATGTATGTTGTATACTTTGTATGGAAATACATCGCAATGTTTTTGATGAATTATTGTTTGAAATATGACCATTAATTTATTTTGATTTTATTTGTTGCTTTGAATTTAAAGTTGAGTTCTCACATTTCAGGCATACACTATAAGCAAATTTTAATCCTTAAACTCTTAGTATTTATTATTATTAAGTAATCAAGAATTGTGGAATATTATGATCTATTTTGTAGCATTAATGTGACTAGATACATAATTTTTTTTTTTTTACAACAAATGGCTTGATACAATTTAAAAATAACATGAAATCTAATATTTTGCACAAATACTAAGTACACAATTATTAGATGGGTTGTAGTCTGTCCTAAACTACTAGATTGTCTATTAATAGTTTATTTTGTGAAATGTGAAACCAATAGAGTCGGTGCAGAATAGTTTTTTTTTTTTTTTTTTAAACTTAGCCTACCCCACCTTTACATATGCCAGTGAGAATCGAATCCATGATCTTTACAATGTTGAAATTATAACTTACCAAAATGTCACAGGTGCAGAATAGTTAAGTCATTAAACATCAGAGTGTATCAAATAGCTCACAGGTAGAAGATTGCAAAATGAAGTAGTCTATATGATGATCTAAAGTATGATGGTTTAAGAGTGGCCAGTGGCCAAATTGAAAAGGTGAAGCTATTTTGCTATGCTATTTATATTACTAAATCATTGCTGTCACTGAAATCACATGCAGATCAGCATGACAACATCCATCTTCTTCTTCTAGAGTAGAATATATGAATGGGTACAAATGCTTTGAATATCCAGGACACAAACAAACGTGCCCTAATCACCATTGATTAAGTTAATTCAATCGCAAATCACATACGACTAAGCAAAGAATTAAACTGTATTGGCAGGCAGGCCCTGTACTCTGGAAAAAGAAAAAGGATAAAGCAATCATCCTTTTGCTTTCAAATCTAAACCAATTGGACCAATGAGAGAGCAACAGACCCTCGTTGTGGACCATAATAAACATAAACCGGCGCCAAAAAGAACAAATGCGGCGCTAAAGAAGTTTAAAGTATATATGCTTTAAATTTATTAATTCGTAATGCAGCAAAAGAAAAAGAAATAGAATATATCATCGACTTGAACGTCTTTCCGGTTTTTAATATTCCTAAGTATTATATTAAGTAAGATTAGATTTCATACTTTGCACAAGTATACAATGTATAAACCTAACAAAAAGTCTAATGCCATCTTAAGGGATAATTAGTCAGCTAAGTAATGTATGCAACCCATTAAACGTCATGATTCAGTAAAGTTAAACAAGATTCGATCGTAAGCTTCTTATAAAATCAAAGAACAAGATCTTTAAAACCACGCCGATCGAGTCGCCGACCACATGGCTTGTTGTTATAGTATATCATATAACAGAGTCACTATATATTGTTGACATGCACTAGCTAAGCTATATGTATCATTGTGATCATTCTGATGTCAAGTCAAGCGAAGATGCATAGATATCTGGCTAGCTAGTCGGCAAGTAATGAGTACCAACCAAATGAACAATGACGATAAGTGGTGGGGGTAGGAAGGAAAATATACCCATTATGGAAGTGGGCATGTACTTTTGTGTGGTCTAGGACTTTCCCTTTTTGGAGTGGGAAATGAGGGAGGTGCTTACATACATGTTGCTTGGAAGTTTTAGAAAATAGTATTGATTTTCTTCTTTTTGTCTACCATATTATAGCGCTCAATTTATCAATGACCAATTATAATTTACAACCTTTAATTATAGACTAATTAATTATCACAATTCAAACTCAATACAACACCAATTGGACAAAACGATATTTGAAAAATACGGTCGATTAGAATGGGTTTATATCTCCATTCATATTTTGTTCAAAATTAGCACATAATGCGCTTATAAGGCACCATTTGACCAATTCTTAACACACATATTTTTCTTCTTCTTGTACAATTTTTTAGATGTGTCGCTAAATGTTAAAATAAGGTATATTAATTAGTTGCTTTTTTTCTTTTCTTTCTAATAAGAAAAAACTACAACAATAAAATGGATTCAATTCCTTGTAAGGCGACCTGACATCCCGTGCCAAACAAGTAAAAATTAAAAACTGAGAGAGCAAATGGAGGAAGACCATGTTGCCAAATTTAATTGTCTCCAAGGGAGTGACCCCATCCGACGTAAGTTTGCTTATTGAAAGATATGATGAAAAGAACATGAAGAAAATGAATCTTTGAGCTTCAGACTATTTTGTATATATAACTATTTTAATCCATCAAAGGATATCAAAAAAGTTGTAGATGCAATCAATTATAAGTTTGGAATCTCCTTCAATTTGAATATGCTAAATACCAATATTATTAGCTTGAATATGACTTTCTCTTAGAGCCGATGCTTGGACAAGAGGAACCATTATTCTTCCCATCTTTCTAGACCCGGCAAGGACATGACAGCCTTCTTCATCTCTAATAACAAAATCCAAGGCTACTTTTCTTTGATTGTAGAAGATAATAACAAATCAATCCTTTACTCTCTTTTTTATCAAAAAATGAAATGTTAATCTTTTAGAAATTGTATATCTGTTCATAAAAAAAAATAAAAAAAAAAACCACATCACTACCAGGCATGGGGAGGCAGCACTTTGAATAATTTGCATTGGCAATCATGATTGATATGCATCTGCTCTGCTGCAATGGTCCAGGGGGACGACCATGGATTATACTTTTCCGCGTAAGTGGGTGACCTTAATCCTAATCCCTAATGGCAGGCGAAGAGCTACCACAACTAGCCAAGCCTTGGAAACTTGCAAGTCGGAAAGCATTTGGATCTTCTCGATCTTCACCTGCACTGCACGCCCACTTTCGGCAAAACCCTAGCTACCTATTATCGTCCTGGTCCTGGTCCTGGTCCTGCTCTCTCTCTCTCTCTCTCTCTCTCTGAAACGTGGCATTCTAGGGTTGGCTCCTTGTTTGGCTCCAGGGGCCACGAAACCCTAATTAAGTTTCTTCTGGGCAACTAATTAAGCTAGGGTTTTCTGGATTAACTAATGGCTTTATTAAAGTAAAGAGGTCCCAAATTTGAATTGTATATATCGATTTTGATTGTAGGGTTAGGGTTTCAAGAGAATATGTATGGTCCAATGCTACGTGTCAACATTGTGTGGCTGGGGTGGTTTTTCAACCAACAGATGCCAACCTTTTGGCATGGTGTTCCAAGATTGTATACATCAATTCTCTTTTTCTTTGTGGTTTTTTTCGATGATTTCTTTTTCTCTGTGGTTGTAAACTTTGAACCGACGGTCCTTTATTCTCACCCGACCATTTCTCATCCATTATGAGACACTACGCATCTGACAAATAGTGATAATACCGGAGTGATGAATTCCTTGAGGCATTTTCAAAGGTAGATACGTACGTATTGCAGGGATTCAAAATTCAATTTTTTTTTTTTCACCGCTCAAGTCTTGAATACCTTCAATTCTTCAACGAATCAGAGCCGGCCTGAGGGTTGCCAATTGAGACAGCAGCCTCAGGCCACTGGCTGCCGTTAGGCTTCGGGAGATTGGAATTTCAATATATATATATATATATATATATATATATATATATATATATATATATATATATATATATAAATGCAAATAGCGTAGTGGTAGTCTGATTGTTATTGAACCAATTCAAATTCTAGTGAGGCCATCTTTAGACTTGTGTCTTACTTTTTTTTTTTTTTTTTTTTTTTTTTTTTTTTTTTACTTTTTGCATGTTTTAAGGTCTAGAATTTTTTTTTCTTTTATAAATCTACAAATAGTAACATAAACTATATATATTTTTTGTTGTTTTTATTTTTATAATCATTAAATTTAACAAAGAACCACTGCAAGTGGCCTAGTGGTTCTTGCCTAGCTGGGTGTGCTTCCCAACCTAGGTTCGAACCCCGAAGCTGTCAAAGTGGCCAGACACTGTACTGCAATGCACAGTTGGAGCATTTCACATGCGTTGAAGGGGTTTATCTTGGTCCTAGGAAGCATTTGGGTTCCCCTTGACAAAGTCAAAAAAAAAAAAAAAAAACAAAGAAAAAGTTTGGGTAGTTTTACTTGAACCTCCAAATTTAATATTTGGGCCTCCATATTTTTAATAGGGTAAAAACCTCAAATAGTACCTAAACTATTGTGAAATGTACTTTTTGGTACCTATAATTTTTTTTTACCCCAAATGGTACATGAACTATTGCACATTACCAAATATGGTACCTCCGTTAACTTAAACGTTAAATCACTGATATGGCATGTATTTGGAGGGGCAAAATGGTCTGTGTAGCCACATAAACTCTTCCCTCCAAAAAAAAAAAAAAATCCTTCCCCTCCAAAAGGGAAAATTTCAAGAACAGTACATGAAGTATCGCCTGTTCTAATCTTTCGTGAATCAAGTTTTGTTAAAATCAAAACGGTACATGACTTTTAAATCTCGGCCCAATTTTAGTGTATGCCGTCAACAATATCGTTAACTTTTTGTAATTATTCTTTTATTGAAGGGTAATATGGTATTTTTACAGTTTCCTCTCTTTCTCTCTCGATCTCGATCTCGACACTCTGACTCTGGCTCTCTCTCTCCCTCTCTCTCCCACAAACTCAACCCCTCTCTCCCCTTTGCTGGCTCCCAAGAGACATTATCTCTCCTCTTCTCTTACAATTTCAACCCCAAAGTCAGAGTTGGATCACCTCACAATCTGAATTTTGGGGGCCTTGTTCTGATCTGAAAAGAGTTTTTTTTTTCTTTCCCTTTGTATGAAATCTGAGAGTTGACAATGGAAGTGGGGAGGAGGATATCGGCGAGTCATCAGCCGTGCTCCAGCCAGCGAGTGGTGGCGAGGAAGAAGGGCCGCCGGAGATGGATTCGTCAATAGGGTTAAGAAGCTTTAGGTACCGGCGAACGAAGGGGTGAGGGCGGGTTTGGAGTCAGAGAAGGATCAGGTCTGTGCGACGACGATGCTGAGCATGGGCAGCGATGATAGGGTTGATTAGACGGGGGATGAGGTGGAGGCGGCAGCTGGGAGACTTTATCCAGGCACTATTGGGTGAGTTTGGTTAAAATTTCTATGGTTTTAGAGTTCATTGAGTTTTGGTGTTGATTGAATTGGATTGTATGAGCATGATTTTAGGGGTTTGATTCAGCTTCTAGTTGCTAATTGTGTGGAAATTGGGGTTTGATTATGGATTGTAGATGATCAGGGGAGCGAATTGTAGTGTTAATTGAGTTTGACTGTTGTTGTTGGAGAGTTGATTGATCGGAATTTGCTCGATGCTACCATAGACCCAACCCTTTCTCTTCCTCCATACCGCAACCAGAGACTTGGAAAGTGTGGTGGTCGACTGTGGTGGTCAACTGCGGTTAGTACGAGAAAGGCTGGGTTTTGGATCGAAGGAGAGATTGAGGGAGAGAGGCAGATCAGATTTCGGTGAGAGAGAGAGAGAGAGAGCTGGGTGTCCAGCTTTGTTTTTTTTTTTTTTTCAATCATCTTTGATTACCAGTTTAGGTCTTGCTTTTTCCCAGTTGGTTACTTTGGTTTTTGGTTTGATTACAAGTTTGGGTCTTGCTTTTGTCCCATTTGGTTACAATATGGCAGTTTTCCCACTATTCATAGTCCTGCTATTGAAGTTTAGGTCAATAGTTGTTGTTGAACATTGGTTTTTTAGAGGGAAAACTCTTCACTTTTTACTGTTTAGGAGGTTAGTGAATTAGAAGGAAATGTGATGATGTGGCGCCCTCAAATGGAGGGAAAGTAGGGTGTGACTGATTTGCCCCTGTAAATATGACGGAAAGCACACTAATTAACGGAACCCGTAACGGCATGTACCTAAATTGGGTAGAAATTTGAACTTGATGTACCGTTTTGATTTTAACAAAACTTGATTCACGAAAGGTTAGAACGGGTGATACTTCATGTACTATTCTTGAAATTTCCCCCCTCCAAAATGACAAATTTTCCCTCCCAATTCTCACTTCTTAATTTCCCTTCTCACAACTTCCCACCAAAATGCACAAGGCCATCAATTGGGGTTAAATAGAACAAATTTCTATTTTTTTTGAAACATCATTGTTAGAAATTTACTATTTTGCCCATAACTTATTTGCAAAAAAAAAAAATCTAAATACATGCCACGTCAGCGATTTAATGACAAATTTAACAGAGGTACCGTATTTGATAACGGTGTAATAGTCCAAGTACCATTTGTGGTAAAAAAAAATTCGTAGGTACAAAAAAATACCTTTCGCAATAGTCCAGGTACCATATGAGGTTTTTACCCTTTTTAATATACTTTGTCAACTCATATGAAAAGACAAATAAGGACAAAGAGAGAAAAAGAAAAAAGAAAAAAAAAGAACAAATACACTTCTTACCTCCCCATTAATATAAAATTCAAAATTTTGTATGGACAATTTTTTTTTTGATACTAAAGGACTATAATTAAAGATGGAAGCCTCTAGGGCATCCGTAATTTACACTGTCAAATAGTAAGGCTCTTGAGGCCCCCGGAGGAACCCAATTGGTCCAAGTGGAGTGCATTACATCATGATGCCCTAAATTCGCAATAGCATCTGCTACAAAGTTTGCTTCCCTAAAAATGTGTTTGAAGCTCACCAAACTAAAGCAAGCAGTGATATCATGGATATCCTGGATAATTTTTAGCAGCCTCCAGGGGGGTTGAATGCGTTTGTTGACTACGTCAATGATCAATTTGGAGTCTCCTTCAACTTCAATTGTTGTGTACCCTTGGTCATGCGCGCAGAGGAGTGCATCTCTTAGAGCAACGACCTCAACTACAAGTACAGTAGTGGATCTAGCATTTTTAGTGGCAGCAACCAGGGGATTGCCTTGGTTGTCCCGGATTACGAAACCCCCAGCCGCAGAGGTTCTGGTCACATATCCATCAAAATTTAGCTTAACACAAGAAGCAGGGGCGGACCTGTTATCAGGCCCGACGGGGTCCGGAACCCCCCCTTGCCTTTTTCACTTAGCTCTTAATTATGCTTGAGCTTTATAATGAAAACAACAAAAATTTGAGTTTGCTGAGGAAAATTTGCTACTGGACCCCCCCCCCCAGCTCTTTAACAACTCAGGTGAGTACTGATATACTACATAATTTATTATTGGTTTAGTTTTAATTATTGGCTTATGAATTATATACTACATAATTTATTAAATTATTGTTATAGTTGTATTTATTTACAAACAAAATTTTTATAATAAATTATTTCCGATAATTTATACTTCTATCTGGACCCCCCCCCCCCCCCCCAAGGTTTAAATCCTGGTTCCGCCCCTGACACTTAATAGTGGTGGGTTGGGTTTGAGTTAAGTCTCTCCCTGCTTGCCTGTTAGGATTAGTTATGCTATGGAGAACAGCAGCAGAAGCCGCCACCACAGATCGTGGGTTTGTTTGGACATTTTTGAAGATTGTGTCATTCCTTGCTTTCCACATTTGCCAGCAAATTGTAATTAATTTCTCAAAGAGTTTACTATCAAAGGAATCAGATAACAAAAGTTCATGAAAGACTTTCAAATATCCATCATTCCAATTTAGGGAGGGAGACAAACCTGCTAGTCTCCAAACTTCAGTAGCAAAGCTGCAATAACCAAATAGATGATCTGCAGTTTCATTGTCAGTATTACACAAAGGACAAGAGTTATCCTATATTGCACCAAACTTGATCAGTCTGTCTCTTGTTTTTAGTCTGCCTCTAAGGAGAAGCCATGCAAACATTTTTATTTTAGGTGGAACATTAAGCTTCCACATATTTGTTAAAAGGGTTATTTGGCTGTGCTTTTCCTTGTTATTGAGCTGAAGCCAAGTAGTTGATTTAATGGTGAAGAGCCCGTTTGAGGAAGGTCCCCAAACGAATTCATCATCTTGTTCAGAAGCAGGGATAGGAACTCCTATTATTGGTTTCACAATATGCTAATCCAGTAGTTGAGAGAGATTACCTCTGTTCCAAGCTTTATTGCTCATGTAGTCCTCCGGACGATTAACTATCATTCAAGTAGTCACTTCTGCCATTCCTACATATGTTATGCAAATAGAAAAGTTACCTGCGAGTGTGTGTAACCAATTGGACAAAATTAATAGAAATTTTCTTTGGGGGGACACCACTGCTCATGCGAAAGTCCATTTGGTTAATTGGAATCATGTGTGTCGGCCAAAGAGATGTGGTGGTCTTGGAATTAAAAAATCTGCCCACATGAATCAAGCTTTGCTAGCGAAGGTCAGTTGGAGAATCACTAATAGAGATGAAGGTTTATGGGCTGAGATGATGAGGAAAAAATATCTTGGGGGAAGTTCTAATTTCTCCAGTTACAATGAAGCCCCTAGCTATGCATCTAGTACCTGGAAATGTATTATTTGTGGAGCTGAAACTCTTCAAAAGGGTCTGAAATGCCGTTTAGGGGATGGTAGGAATGTGAAGTTTTGGACGGACAAATGGATTGGAACAAATCCTTACTGGAATTGGGGCTTGTGAATGTTGATAATATTGATCCTTCAGAGTTTGTGGCAAATTACTTAATTGAGGGTCAGTGGAACATGGATAAATTTTATGGTAGTCTTCCTAATGAAGCAAAAAATCATCAATATTCCTCTAGGGGTTGAGAGTGGTATGCATGATGCTTGTATTTGGGGTTTGTCTTCTAATGGAAACTTCTCTGTTAAGTCTGCTTACAGCCTTTGTTGTCGCCCAGATGATCACACTGAGTACGTCAAAATGGAATTTCATTTGGAAGATTAACATTTCTCCAAGGATTAAAAATTTCCTTTGGCTCCTCACTCAAGGTAAGATCCTTACCAATGAGCAAAGAAAAAGAAGGAAGTTATGTGACAATGCCACTTGCTCGCTATGCTCTCATTCTTTAGAGTCTCTGCATCATGTCTTCCTTGGTTATCTTAAAGCTAAACTGATCTGGAACATCATCTCTATTCCTCAGTGCATAAGAGGTTAATTTGATTATAACTTTGATGATTGGCTGTTGTCAAATTTGCGTTCGAAGTATGAGTTTTGCAATTCCATGCAGTGGCAAGGTATTTTTGCTTGTACTTGTTGGTTCATATGGAAGTGGCGGTGTAATGCAATCCTTGATCCTCACTTCAGATCTGCCTTCAATCCAAGGTTAGTAATTCAACGGTTTCTTGAAGACTGGTGTAGCACTAATAAAGTCCCCAGTTCTCGACATTTACATGATCAAGTTATCTTAAAATGGTCTCCTCCTCCTTGTGATGTCCTAAAGCTAAATATTGATGGATCTAGATTATCTCAAAATGGTTGTATTGCAGCTGGGGGGCTAATTAGAAATAGTGATGGAGACTGGGTGTGTGGTTTTTCTGCCAATCTTGGTGTAGGAGAAATTTTTGTAGCTGAACTATGGGCTTTGTGTATTGGTTTGAAAATGGCTTTAGGACGCAATGCTACCCATATTATGGTTGAGTCTGATTCTGCCATTGTGGTTAATCTGGTTAAATGGGAGTGGGATGATACCCATCCTCTCCATGGCATCATCTCAATTTGCAAAGCTCTTTGGTTGAGGAGTTGGAATTGCACCTTAATGCATATCTACCGAGAATGTAACATGTCTGCAGATAGTCTAGCACAGCTTGGACATACTTTGAATTTGGGACACCACTTCTTTGAGGAACCGCTTGATTGTATCAAGCGAAGGCTCCAAGAAGATAAAGAGGGTCTTCTGAGATCGAGACTTGTTCTTGCTTAGTTTGGTTTTCGGGCTTCTAGCCCTCCTTGTAACCAAAAATAAAAAAATAAAAAAAAATAAAAAGAACAAATACACTTCTTACCTCCCCATTAATATAAATGGTTAATTACATATAAGTGCATTTTGAATATTTTTTTAGCCATAAGGCCACCAATTAATTTTTTTCCCTCATAAGGCCACTAGATTAAAAAAGGTGTTATATTTTGGATATAAAAAAACCAACATATTTACATAAATGCCACTGGAGTAAAAAGTCAACAATCATTCTCTCTCTCCTCTCAAGCGAGGTCTCCGGTCAACTCTGGCAGGTCTCCGGCCGACCTCCGGCCAACTCCGGTGAGTCTCCGGCCAACTTCCCACGAACTCCGGCGACCACAAAAGCTACTGTCACTAACACCAAAAGCTACTGTGGCAAACAACAAAAGCTACTCTGATGAGATTTCCGGCAACCTCCGGTGAGGCCACAAAAGCTACTATCACTAGCAATAAAAACTACTGTCACTAGCAACAAAAGCTACGCTGCTGAGATTTCCGGCGATGTCACAAAAGGTACTATCACCAATCACAAAAGCTACTATCACAAACAAAAGCTACACTAGTGAGATTTTCAACGAGGTCACAAAAACTACTGTCACCAGCAACAAAAGCTACTGTCACCAGTAACAAAAGCTACTGTCACCAGTAACAAAAACTATTGTCACTAAGAAAAGCTACGCTCTCCAAAATCAAAAGCTACTATCCCTACCAACAAAAGTTACTGTTACTAACACCCAAAGTTACTCTCACCAGCAACAAACACTACTGTCACCAACACCAGAAAACTACTCTCACTAGTAACAAAAGTTACTCTAACCATCATCAAAAGTTACTCTCAACAACGCCAAAAGCAATAAACAAGCAGGACAAAAACTACTCCTAGATATTGAGAAAACTATTCTCAGAGACCAACAAAGCTATGGAAATGTAAATGATACAGCTAAAATAAAAAAGCTACTGCAATCGGCAAAAATAAAAAAAATTCAATGATATAAAAAATATGCAGGGTCCAATAATGATATAATTATGTAAAAAACTACTTTCGTAGTTGTAAAACGCCGCTACCATAGTTGTGAAAATCTATTACAATAGTTGTAGAAAGCTACTGTCAATGTGGTAATGCTAGTGTCATATTTCAAATGGCCACCATTGATGTTTCTTCTTGTCAAGTTGTACCACTCTACGCTAACCTTAGGCATTATTTTGCCACCTTCAGCACTAGACTTCATTGCAACATTTCTTGGTTGGCCGAATGATCTCTTGGTCAATGGAGCCTTCACTACCCAAATTGACATGATTTTCGTAATCTAGCACTGCAAATGCAAAGGGAAAGAATTCAGGAACAAAGATACAACAAAATATTAATATTTGAAATGCAAACTAAAATCAGCAGCGTGCAGTTGCACTGTAAATGTGGTACTCTTTATTAACTGGATAATCAAAAACAAGTCATCTAAAAAGCTACTGATAAAGGTACGTAAACCTACTATGACACATGTACAAAGCTACTTGACCAGTAATAAAAAGCTACTGACAAAGAAATTTATTGCACAAAATCATATGTTGATTGTCCATGTTTGTCCATGTTGATAGTGCAACACAAATCTCAACCAAGAAATGCTAGAAAACTAAGTTTCATACAAAATTCTGATACAATGCTAGCATTACACTAACATACATGCAATAACATATAAGATAAGACAACAATCAATCAATAACAAAATGGCAATAGCCAGAATGTCAATCTTTTTGTTTCCTCTGAGCCTAACAGGGAATGCATTGTAAGCTGCAAGACCTCAAAATGCATTTTTCATTTTTGATTTGATTCTAAGAACCCACAGCAGTGAATACTACTCATCGATCATAAACAAAAGTTCGATCCAAATATACTACGAACAATTACTTCACAGTTTTCACTAGGCAATTAAAATCGAGGATTTCAAAACAATTTGCAGCTACAAATTCAAATTCAAACGAAATGGACAATGTGAATTACTTGGGAGACGACGGAGCCGAGGCGAATCCGAGACTTGGAGACAACAAAGCCGAGGCAAGGGAGCACAAGAACCCTAGGAACGTCGATGGCAGAACACCGAGAAATGCCGACAGCGCTCGGATCTACACCGAGAATGAGATCCGGAAGCACACCAACACCAAATTCAGAGGATGGTGACGTCGGCCTTGTTAGTGACGGCGACCGGAGCTTGCTCGCAGACCTTGAACATCTACATGCACTGGTGGAGCGACACGAGCTTGTTGGCACCGTGGATCTTCGAGTCACAGGTCAGACACAGGTTGGCCGAGTCGGTGAGGCAAAAGAAGGCCACCGGCAACATCTTACCGGTTCGTAGGGCTTGGGGGAGAGGCTCGGCAAGAAATCTCAACGCCGAAGTACTAGCACGAGGTTGAGTTCACAGAGAAACCACAGGCGAGTAGAAAATCGGAGAGATCTGAGTTGGACTCCAGTGAGGTAGCTCCGATCGAAGCTTCTTCGTTGTCGTCGTCGTCTTCAGGCGTGGCGGCGCCGTTTTGAGGTTTTGCAAGCTTGGACAGATTGGAATCTCACCAGATCGGAGGTGGTGGTCGCCGGAATCAGAAGGGGGGAGCGTCGTGCCGGTGGTCGTCAGAATCGGAGGCGGAGACCAAAGGCGTGAAAATTTGTGGTCGAGGAGAGAGAGACTGTGATCGGGGAGAGAGAGAGAGAGAGAGGGGGGTAAGGGCGTAGACTAATGGAATTAATTGGGTTTCTTAAGTGGGAGGGTAAAATTGTCAGGAATGAATTAATTTGTAGAAGCAAGTGGCCCTATGTGTACAAAAACAATTAAGTGGCCTTATCACTAATTAAAGTTTCAAAAGATCACTTGTGTGTAATTTTCTATAATATAAAATTCAAAATTTTGTTTGGACAATCGAATTAATACAAAATTTAATTAAATTGTTAGTTGATGTTTTTTTTTTAAATTTTTTTTATATCAGATAAACAACTCAAATGCTACAACTAGTCTTTCGTGAGTCGAACTCACAACCTCCCACTTACGAAGAGGAGACTATGCCACTAGACCAAATGGTACTGGGTAATTGTTAATTGATGTTGATGCGGGATTTTCCTATATTATCCATATAATTTTATAATTTACCTAAAACAATTAAGTAAAAGTAATTAATTTCTATATATGGCTCCCTTATTTAATACAAAAGTAATCTGATTTGGAATTTCTTTAAACTAAATTCATTGAATATTTTGGTGTAATTATTACTAATTAAGATCCAATGTCCCTTTTTTTAGTAAAGCCACGAGGGCGAAATAATGTATTCATCACAAGCCAGAATATGCCGTTACATACCATTCCGTTGTCATTTATAGACAAACAAGAAGCTAGTGGTACGTACATATAGTCGTACTGATTGTACAATTAAATACGTAGAGGTAGCGGATACCCTCTTTCGGTACTACTCCAGAGGCGCTAGAAGTACATAGAGTGTTCCTAATACAAGGAACTTTATTGTAATTATACAAACTAAAAACATAGAGATGGGCTGAGAGCAAAACCCTAGCCCATCAAATTTTTGTCCCAATGAGCTCCAAAAGCAGACCCACCTAAAGCCCAACAGGCCAAGATTGGCCCAGACCAAACTTCCATCTCCAAACCCGTGCTCAGCCGCCACCGTGCCCACACTCACTCTGGCAGGATTCCCGCCGTCACGACGCAAACACCGCCACGGAACCCCACCACGACCCAGCGCACCACGATCCTACGCCGCCGCCGAAGTCGAAACCGCCACGACTCAATGCTCCACGGTCCAACGCAGCCACCGAATACGAAACCGCCACGCCCAGCGCCCTCAATATCTTCAACGTCGTCGATCTGCATCGAGACCCACCATAACTGCACCCATCCCAGAGATTTTCGTCGACCTGCAGCCAAAAACCACCTGCAAAAACTTTCGAGCAACACCCACACCCGAGCCTCTAGAACGCTAGCATCAAATCTCGTCCGGTAGCAGATCACGCGTCATTGGTGAGGCCAAAAGGCCCGTTCGAATGCCATAGCCGCCGCTGGATGAGAGCAAGCTCTTAGTTGAAGCCGCCGCCGCCGCCCCTTAGGGTTTCTAAGATAGAGAGATGATAACTCTCTAGCTTAGTATTGTTTGAAATTTATATGAATGTTAATGTCAACTCCTTTTAATTAGATTTAATCAATATTTATTGTTTAATTGAGAACCAGAGTCTTTTTTAAAAGACATTCTACTCTCTCTCTCGGGGTCCTAAAGGTCGGCGGAGGCTTCAACTAAGAGATCGCTCTCGTCCGGCAGCGGCTATGGCATTTAAGCTTTTGGCCTCACCAATGTCGTGTGGTTTGCTGGCGGATGGGGCTTGATGCTAACATTTCGAAAGCTCTGGTGTGGGTGTTGCTTGCGTGTTTGGAGATGGAGGCTTAGTCTCGAACAAACCAAGCATGTTGGGCTTTGAGTAAGCCTGCTATTGGAGCTTCTTTGGACTAAATTTTTTTTTTTGGGCTAGGATTTTTGCTCTAGGCCCATCCGTATGTTTTTAGTTTTGTCTAATTACTATAATTTTCTTGTATTAAGAATCTAGGCACTTGTGTGCACTCTAGTTATCTCTAGCGCCTCCGGTGTAGTACCAAAATATATTTTTTAGTACCTTTATTTTTTTTTACCCCAAATGGTACCGCAAATACATATTGATCACAAATTTAAGATAAAATACATGAGGTACCATTTGGGGTAAAAAAAAATTTGTAACAAAAAAATACATTTTGCAATAGTTCGGGTACCATTTGGAGTTTTTATCAAAAGAAGTGCATGCCAAGTGACTTTAACGAAAAAGTTAATGTATGTACTATATTTGGTAATGACGCAATACTTCATGTACCATTTGGCATAAAAAATAGGTACCAAAAAATACCTTTCATAATAGTTCAGGAACAATTTGGAGTTTTTACTCAAAAAAAAAAACAATAAATTGTTGAATATACAAATTTAATTGTTTAAGGGTGTTTGGGTAAAATTAAGGTGTACACCGTGTACTTAGCTTTTTATGTATTCAAAATAGTGAATTAGAGGTTTAGTAAGTAAGAGAGGTCCAAATATCAAATTAGAGGTCAAACTAGAACCACCAAAAGTTTTTTTATAGCTATTTGAAGAAAAAAAATTATAGTTTTTGTACTGAAACTTACAAATTTACTCACCTAACCTCCGATGGTTTTTACACCTCTTAACAAAATTTTAAATACTAAAAATACTCAACAAACCTCACTCAAGTTCCTTAAATTACTCAATCATATAATTTTCAAACAAACTATTATCTTTGAAATAAAAAATTTAGACATGGAAACAAATTAATTAATGTTTTGGGAGTTACAAATGGCGAACCCTAGCCTCTCCCTAACAGCGTTCTCTCTTGCGCTGATCCTAGTGCTGCTCCTATGCGGCGACGAACTCGACGGCTCCGGCCACTCAATTGTTGGACCTCTCGGTCTGCCCCTACCTCTTGACTCAAATCATGGTATTGTTGATCCTGCAATGGTTGGACCACTCCCTTGGGCTGGCTCCTTTCCTTCTCATCCTCTCCGGACATGGCGGGATTTCGTCGCCTCTTCCACACCTTGGTGGTGCCCAAATCTTAATCTGAGTCCAGGGAGACTGCACCGGTATCCCTAGGATAGTGGTGCCATTAAGTCATCGGATTTTGAAGGGTTCGATTCGAAGAATAGCATCACAGATGGTGACGCTGTGCTACTGGTATGGGATGACACAATCGAGGGTGTCACGAAGCTGAGCATGGCAGCGACGGGTTTATGTGGGCTCGGGAGTGCGGCTGGATCTGGGTGTCCAGATCATTTTGGGCTCAAATCCGAGCTCTGCTCTCGGTGACTCCGATGAGGAAGGCGGCGAGGTTGCCTTGGATTTTCTCCTGGTTAGGTTCCCGGTCGACGTCAATCCTGATGACGGCTAACTCGGGATGGCTCCTAGGGTTTGTCTTTGGTGGACCTTTTGGGCTGCTGGTTGGGCCTTGTGCATTGAAGATGGATGTTGGACCTGGATCATATGGGTCCAAAATGACTAGTGGGTTTTTATGCCCATGTTTTAGCTAGTTTTTGTTTAATTAGCCTATTACTATGCAGTACTAGTTCATAGTTGAATAGGCTTGCTTGGAATAAGTGAGCAAGACATGTCGAATGAGTAGACCTATCTTATGTACCACCGTGTTACCTTCACAACTCTCTGTCTGTCTATAGATGGCAGCGGGAGGGTATGTAATGGCTACTCTGGCCTGACCTTTTATTAATGAAAATCTCTATGATGATGTTTATTCAAAAAAAAATAATAATAATTAATCTTTAAATCATAATTTCTTCTTCATATGTCCATTCTTTAATTAGATAATATAAATCTCTTATCCAACAAAAAAAATCAAATAACACAAGGTGTGAGGTTTCAAAAATTAATTTATAATCAAGAAGAAAACGTTTTAAGATGAACTATTTAATGCTTCTTTTATTTTTTCCTCTTTTAGCTTTGCAAAAGCAGCAAAACAAGAGGTATTTGCGTTGTGCCGCCCGACGGGTATTTGCTGCTATTGCTCGGTTGTTTTTGCCGGGAGGTGTGTGGTTTGAGGTAGGGGCAAGATGGTGTCGGGGAGCAGGTTTCCTGTGGGCTATCTCTGAAGCGCCATGGTCGTGGTGTATGGTGGCAGTTCGTGGCGGCGCTGATTTTTCGCGGTGGAGATTTCGTGGTAAGATTGTTGGTGCTGGCATGGTTCGTGCGGCGCTGGACCGTGGAGGCGCGGGATTGAGGCGGTGCAGATCGGGGTGGGGCGAACTGTGGCGGCGCCAAGACGGGTCGGCTTGGACGGCACAAGTCATGGAGCCACATGGTCGGAGCGGCGCAAGTCGTGCCGGAATGGAAAGGGACGAGCTCAGCTTGTGCGTATGATCTGTGGGTGAAGAGATGGACATTGGGCCTGGGCCGGATCTATTTTGTTGGACTTAGACCTAGACCTCTTCTTTAGAACTTTGTTGGGCTTCTAATTAGTTAGAGTTTTTTTCTCTAAATAATTCTCTACTTTGTTAGGGAGCTATGCTTCTAGGTTTTTAGTGAGCGTCATCGAGTCTTGTTTACTCTGCCTATTGACTATGTCGTAGTTAATAGTTTATAGGCTCCCTGTATGAGCATGGAACCGTCAAATGATCGGACCTAATCTATGTATCACTGTGCTACTACCACAAACTCTTTATTTACCCATAGATGGTAGAGGGAGGATATGTAATGGTCCTTTTTGGCCTAAGTAGTAATATATACCGACATGATATTCTTAAAAAAAAAAAAAAAAACAGCAAAACAAGAGCGATCATTTTTTTCTCTAATATTTATTTTTTTCCTCTATTTTCTATACCCCGTGATTAATTATTTCAATTACTAAAATTTTAAAAGAAAACTTTAGGTTTTTAGCAGAGTGCGGCGACAAACTTCCTCTAGATTGCCAGGTGATCTAGCGACGGCGGGGTTTCTCGTCGTGAGTTAGGGTATCACAGAGTGTGTGGAGAGGCTGGTTTGGAGTTTTGATCAAGAGTGAAACCCGGGGTTGTCTTCGATCTTAATTGGTGATCGGATTGAATTGATATGTGGAGTTGATCTAGTGTGGGTTCTTGCATAGGAGTTAGCAGCGGGGTAGCATCGTTTCGGGGTTAGTTTGCGTCGGTCGTTGCTGCGTGAATAAGAAGGCGTCTTGTCGAGGTCGAGTGTATCGGCTGACCGGTTTTAATCTGGTTTTTCTGGTTTTGCCGAATGGGTCTTGTCGACGATGCATTGGAAGGGACGACCACTGGAAATGGCGGCTATGATACAGTGGTAGTTTACTTGGGCTCAGGTTTGGGCCAATTGGATTTGCTATCTGGGCTAACAGGGAGGGTGTTTTGTCATCCTCATCTATCACTTAGTGGGTTCTTTGTATGCGAAAAGCCTGGTTTAGAAGATTTAACTTATAAGAGCTTTCTGAGATGTTTCTAGTTTTTGCTTTTAATTACCAAAATTGAGTGCTAGCAGGTGCTAACTAGAAGATTGATTTTTCCTTGGTGAGAGAGGTTTTTTCTTGCTAGACTAGGGCTTAATTTAAATGCGAGCATCCCTTTTAGACTATAATGAGTTTAGCATAGGCTTAGATAGGTTTCTCTGATTTCTCACTGGATTCTTGTTTAAGCGTTTGTAAGACTCTGGCCAATGATGGCTACTGATTCTAATGATAACAATTTTATTTTCTTTTTTCTTTTCTAAAAAAAAAACTATTTCAATAGTTATTTATTTTTTTAATTGTTGGCTCATTTGTTTTTCAAATATAATAGGATTTTTGTTTGTTCACCTTGCATATGCATTCAACATGTATGACGATGAAAATTTGAATGTCACTTCTCAATCATACTTTCAAATTCTTATTAAAAAAGATTTAAATGTTTTAATGAGTATGTAGTGAAAATGAAAAATGAAAATATAATTTATTATTATTTAATTGGAAAGGCTAGAGAAAATTAATGTAGTTTAATTTTTTTTTTTTGGATAATTATTGTTCTTAATAGTTATGTTATGAGAGAATATATATGTCATTTAATAATTTATAATAGAGTGAGGTTAACTGAGCAGATTTAGAGGCCCTAATAAAAACACTCAAAAAATTATTTAAACCTCATGTAAGGCCACATTTTAATTGTTCGTCACATGCTTTTTAAATCTCATAACCTAGCCTGCAACGAATTCAATTGAGTAATATTTGATGAGTTGTACTTTATCGTGTGATATTGTTCTAGCTCGTACACTACTCGTTGCAACTTGTAATAAATTAGTAAAAGTAATGGAAAAGTTATTTTCAATCAATTCGTAAATGCTTATTAAGACATTAAAATATATAGCTTCTGCATATTTAAATTATTTAAAAAAAAAACTTGATATCATGTTTTTTTTTTTTTTTTTGAGGGGAACAGAATCATGTTCCATTAAAATAACGACGTCATTGCGTCAAGCTAGAGGGTTTCAGAGAAACCATTCATAAAGCAAGTACAAGCATAATATCGACTGTTAGAGCAGCCAAAACACTTCTACCTAAAAGGACTAAATGCCTAAAGGAACTGCAAGGAAAAAGAAACTCCCTAACGCTAATAGAGCGGAGCTCACTTATTCAAAAAGAAATAACAACCTACGCCTACACAATTTTCGATCAAAGTACTGCCTTGGAACTTTGACTCCTAAAGACCTCAATGGTGTACATCGCAACAACCAAAACAGGATCAGCTTCAATCAAAAATAGCATAGATCTACATCACTCCCCAAATGCCTACACCAAGCCCGATCCAAAAGGAATAGAGAGATAGTGGGTTAGCCCAGCTAGGCTACAATGCTGCAACCTAGGCAAGCAACAGCCCATTAGCCCATAGCCCAGCATCCACCCACATTCCCTCAGAACGAGATGCAGCGCCGGCCATCAAGGGAGCCTTTGCCGGTCACCAATCCGGCGGCCGTCCCCTATCCTCCACCATCTCCAAGATCAGAGGAAGAAACTCCTTGGACCCTAACCTAGAGAGCAAACAACGGTCATACCACCTTCTTCAGAGCCACCGCCTCAGAGCATACCGCCACCCTTGAGAAGTCCAATCGCTGCACGCCCACGATCGACGCATGAGCACCAGAGCCGCACCACTCAGATGAAAACCCGAATCGAACAACTGCCAGAAACCAGACCGCCGCCGCCGTATAGAACCCCTACAGCCAAACGCAAACCCACCAATCCGCGTCGCTGCTGTGCCTGCCTTCTCACACTGCCCTCACCTGGAGCCCGTCGATGCCTGGTCAGGGGAACGAGGGTTCACCTCCGCCACGAACACGAGACCCTAGGTTTCGTACTCCCAAGGTCACTCCGAGATGCTCTTAGCTAGTTAGGAGGGAAGTAATTAAATCTTAATCTTGTAATCACCATTACTCTCCAGCTAGATGACATCCTTTTTCACAGTACTCTCCGCTTCTCCAGATGACCAGGGTTTGCAGTGCAGTCGATTGATTTTGCCAGCTAATATTTAAGGCAACCATGTGAATCAGAACAAGTCGGCATGTGCATGATCACATGCAGGCGTGTTTTACGTGGCCTGCAACTTATAGCTTTACCATTAATAAGAATGAATCTGGCTGCATAAGCAAGCTAACATTGGTCGACTGTGGAGGCCGAAGCAGCATTCCATCTTAAAATTTGCAACACACAGTGATTGATTTGATCGTGACTTGATTTGAGCGATCCAAAATCCGGTAATATCGATCCTGTCGAATCGAAAGCTGCCGAATGATGCATATATTTATGTACATTTTCTTCTTAATTTATATAAATAACAAGAACTTTTCGTTGAAATCGTTCGTTTGAAAATCTCCCAGCTGATAGTAGAAATCGTCCATTCAAACCCATCGTCCATTATATATATAGGAGGAATTTGGATCCTCCGTACCTATCACCTGGCATAACCCAAAAATGAAAAAGAAAGAACTAATTACCCATATTCAGGTAATTACAATGGTGCCTCATTCTTTTGAAGACACTTACTTTAGACAAGTTCGTCAAAAAAAAAAACAAGTATGGTATCTGATGTTGAACTTGATCCTTGATAACACCATATACTAATAAATAGCGTTTTTATGTAGATATAATAATATTTAGATATGTAACTTTTTAAGTCAATCTGTTATTGTATTGTTAGAATTTTGTTTTGAATTTGTGATCCCACATTGGAAATAAGTCTCGTGTTACTGTGTTAGAGATATGTATTGTTGCAACTGCATGTTCTTTTGAATTCAAAATGAATAGTTGCAATCTTTATCTCCAATTGTTCTGTTCGAACTCTATATATAAACAGACAGTTCCTTGATCATCAGTTTTTTGACATCTCATTTTCTTATAAACTCGAGAGAAACACAAGTGAGAATTGTCAAATTTCAAGGCATATGTTCAACGCCTTGAAATTGAGACTTGTATCATGCAAGGCGGATGTTTAACAATCCTAATATTCTAACATTGTAAATTTTGATGAAATAATTCGATATAAATATATAGATAAAAGAGGAACAAACATAGGACTCTGTCCACAATCTTTTACTACATCAAAAGTACAAATGAAAAAAACAATCAACTAGATATTGAGGGGGATAATTAATGTTACAATCAAAGTCTCAAACACAGTGGTTGATCCACTTAAAATACTACTTTTTTTTTTTTCTTCTAAAAAAGGATCAAAGGATTTCACTTAAAATACTACTTGAGTTGTAGCCTAACCTAAAATTCTTTCAATAGTTTAGATATTATAAGTGCTAACTTTTCAAAGCGACTTCGGTTTAGTTGGCTATTTTGATTATAAGTGCTAAAATTCTTTCAATAGCTTTGCTATTTTGCTCATTCATAAGGTTTGACTTTGGTTCATAAAGGTAAATCTTGTTTGTTTTCTTTGTTGTATTTTTTTTTTTTTTTTAAGTTACAACATTTTCAATTAGTATTTCTTTAAATCTTCTTCTAAAATCTAAAATATAATTAAGCCAATTCTTGAGGGAATGGTTAAATTTTTAAACTACCATATATGCCCTCACATAATATAGACATTAATAAATAAATTATTTCTATATGAGGATAAGATAGTCAATTTATCCCATGAAAAAAGGAGAAACTTCCTCAAAATCAGGAGAGAAATTGTTGTAATTTTTTTTAATTTAAAAAAATAAAAATAAAAGTCAATTGACATGTGCGGAGCACATGTTAAGGGGCTAGTCTTCTTCTAAAATCTAGTCTCAAAATTCTTAGAAGCATTATTGAAATCAACTATTTACATCAGCGATTTTTTTGTTTTTTCTCTTTTGAACTATGATCCTTTTTTAGCAACTCAGACAAGGATGAGGAAATCATCCCTTCTGCAGGGCAATATAAAAGAATAAAATGTAAAGCCTTTTAATCACTTCAGCCCAATCCAGTTCCAAAATTGTCCACTAATACTCGGAGTTCATGACCAGTAACGTGAACATGGACATCAAAATTGGCCCAGTAATACTTACATGGGCTTTGTAGCACTAGCCCGCTAAAAGTACTCTGGCCCAGTTGAAGTGATCTTTCTGGTAAACCTCGTTTTTTGGGATTGCATCGCCTAAACAAGTTATGTGACGGCATCGGCCATAGATTGCAAAAGGATGATTTTGAATTTGTGGCACAATGCCTATAATGATTTGACCAAAATTATCGAGAATTCAAATACATAAAGAAATCAAGAAGATATTGGATATCGATAAAAATGCAATTAGGAGTTTTTGTTTGTAATTTTCTTTTCCTTCTAAAAAAAGAAACATAAATGTTGCATAAAAGTTGTAAAACATCGTGAATAGAGTCTTTATATATGGTGAGAAATTATGGACAACTCAGTTAAAAAGAGTTTTTTTTTATTTTTTTTATTTTTTTATTTTTATTTTTATAAAAAAAACTCCACCCCATTCCCACCCTTGATGGGGCTCGAACTCATGACCTCTTACATATGAGATTAAAGCCTTACCACCCCACCAAACACACACACCCAGTTAAAAAGAGTTCAATTCCATCTATTGTAATAATAATGAAAAACAAAGATAAAATCACACAAATTAATTGTCAATATCGTTAGAACATTCTTGAAATCTAAATGAGCTATGGATTATGGGATTCAAAAGTAAGCATCATGTGCTAAGCTATTCATTATCCACATGGAACCAGCATCATCCCAAAAAAGAAAAATTAGGCTTTTAAAAAGAGGAATTCATCTAAAGCACGAGCAACAACATCGCAATCACTAAACTATTGAATTTTAACTTTGAGTCAAGATAGAGAGTATGTTAAAAATGTTCTTACTCCTCTATTTGATTTAATAAAATTAATACGTGAAGCGCTTTAACAAATCAAAAGGTAAATAGTTATAGATAGCCAAAATTAAACACCAAACATAACTAGATTGCTTATCAAAAACACACCCTCGTTGCTATACATGTTTCTCATAATATAAGCCTCAAAGTACTTGAAGTGAAACCAGTAGAGTAGGATTAAAAAGACCGTCCAAAGTCCAAACCAACAGCGAACGGCGTCGTAATGCGCAGAACCCGAGAATAACAAGGGCAAGACGGGAAGTACAAAACAGTGATAGGCCTTGACCAGCAACTCTACACGGCGTCGTAGAGCCCAAATTGGAGAAGTTACAAGACGAAACCGCAGGGGCAAAATGGGAAGCACAAAACATTGGTAGCCCTCACATATAAACCTAATCCTCACAAGCCTCTGTTTTCTCTCTCTCTCTCTAGACTTATTGCTGCTGCTGCTGCTGCGTTGCTCAACTCCTCCAACCAAATCACACAGAGATCCGAGGAGTTTGGGAAAACCCTAACTCTCAACTCAGTCACCGACTCTCACTTCTCCGAGCTCTCAACTACCTCTTTCAGGTGCCTCTCTTCTCTCTCGATCTCGTTTCTCTTTCAATCTGTTTAGTTCTCCTTGAATGCTTTAAGCTCCGATTCTTGATTTTTCCGATTTCGTGGATTGCGGTTTGTGCTTAATTGATAGATCGATTGCTTTCTGGATTAGTTTAAAGCCTTGATTCTGTTTATATCTGTTTAATCTGTGCGATAATTTTATGAGCTGTGTCATCTGGATTAGGATAGAGGATCTGCGGAAGCAAGAGGTTTGTTGTTAAAATTTGATTTGTTGAGATTTAGAATTTGTATTGAGGAAAGTTGCACCTTCAGTTTTTGATGCTGGGAGTATTGGATTTGTCAGTGTTGTTTGAGTTGAGTTATAATGATGTGTTGTGTTGTTGATATTGTCAGTCATGGCTGGCGCTGCACCGGAAGGATCTCAATTTGACGCTCGTCAATACGATGCGAAGATGAGCGAGCTGTAAGTTGTGTTTGCATCACTCTGTTTCTAGTTGTGACGTGTACTTTTTTCTTTGTTTCTATGAGTTGGCAATTTGCGTGTGGTTTGCGTATTTTGTGTTGCGAGTGATGGAAGATTGTTCTTGTTTTGTGTGGGAGCAGACTTGGATCTGATGGACAAGACTTCTTCACCTCGTATGATGAGGTTCATGACAGTTTTGATGTCATGGGACTGCAGGAGAACCTTCTCAGGGGCATCTATGCATATGGTAAATCAAATGATGCTACAAGTTTGTTTCTTTACTTTGCAAAATGATGCATGACTGTGGTGTTTGGTGAAACTTGTTGCGTGGAGTGCTTTAGGATGATGAGTTTACTACATCAGTTATCTGTCATAGCTCTATTTTGCATCAATCAATTATATTGGGATTTTTGGGCAACTTTGTTGGCTGTCTTTGCATTCTTTCTAAATGATGAAAGAGTAAGAGTTAGTGTGGTTTTTAA
Source organism: Rosa rugosa (assembly GCF_958449725.1). Classification (NCBI taxonomy): domain Eukaryota; kingdom Viridiplantae; phylum Streptophyta; class Magnoliopsida; order Rosales; family Rosaceae; genus Rosa; species Rosa rugosa. The sequence continues at coordinate 57,743,628 of NC_084822.1, read as the reverse complement.
GACAGTGACTTGTAAGAATGTTTACACGCAAAGTGAATGGTGCACGCTTCATTTAAAGAAAATTATGGACATTTCCTTCCTCTGTTATATGTATGTAGATTCAGGGATGTTCATTTGATTGTATATTTATGTTGATTTGTAACTATACACTGAATCTAAGTCATCCATTCGTTCTTATTTCAAAGCTGATATATCGCTCCCATTTTTTTTTTTTAGGTTTTGAGAAGCCCTCTGCAATTCAGCAAAGGGGAATTGTTCCCTTCTGCAAGGGACTTGATGTGATTCAACAGGCACAATCTGGAACTGGAAAAACAGCCACTTTCTGCTCTGGAATTTTACAGCAGCTTGATTATGGCCTACTCGATTGTCAGGCACTAGTTCTTGCACCTACCCGTGAACTTGCTCAACAGATTGAGAAGGTTATGCGGGCTCTGGGTGACTATCTCGGTGTCAAAGTTCATGCTTGTGTTGGCGGGACCAGTGTTCGTGAAGATCAACGTGTCCTCTCTAGTGGAGTCCATGTTGTTGTTGGTACACCTGGTCGAGTATTTGACATGTTGCGGAGACAGTCTCTCCGTCCAGATTGCATTAGGATGTTTGTGTTAGATGAAGCTGATGAAATGCTCTCACGAGGTTTCAAGGATCAGGTACTTTAGTTTTTATCTGTGTTCTTTGTTTCTTAAGCATGCTGATACTCCTCACATAAATAAGTGAGCTTGTTGATGGTGATTAGTATGACCTGCATGTGGTATATTAATTTATATACTAAGTCCCGGAATGTTATCTAACCAAGTCAACTGATATTTTTCTAACAAGAGAATTGACTAAGTTTACTCCAGATATTTAAGTCTTTGTAATGCTTATGTCTGTGCGGTTCACTTTACATATACCTTTTTGTTGTGTGGTTTATTGTACTGACTGTTTCTGTTCATATTTTCAGATCTATGACATTTTCCAGCTGCTACCACCCAAAATTCAGGTGGGAGTTTTTTCTGCCACAATGCCACCAGAAGCCCTTGATATCACCAGGAAGTTCATGAACAAACCTGTGAGGATTTTGGTGAAACGTGATGAGCTCACTCTTGAGGGTATCAAGCAGTTCCATGTCAATGTTGACAAGGAGGAGTGGAAACTTGAGACGCTTTGCGATCTTTATGAGACCTTGGCAATCACCCAGAGTGTCATCTTTGTGAACACCAGGCGCAAAGTTGATTGGCTGACAGACAAGATGCGCAGCCGTGATCACACGGTCTCTGCCACCCATGGTGACATGGAGCAAAACACTAGGGACATCATCATGAGAGAGTTTAGGTCTGGTTCTTCTCGTGTGCTCATAACAACTGATCTGTTGGCCCGTGGTATTGATGTCCAGCAGGTCTCTCTTGTGATTAACTATGACCTTCCAACACAGCCGGAAAACTACCTCCATCGTATTGGTCGTAGTGGTAGGTTTGGGAGGAAGGGTGTTGCCATCAACTTTGTGACCAAGGATGATGAAAGGATGTTGTTCGACATCCAGAGGTTCTACAATGTTGTAATTGAGGAGCTGCCGGCTAATGTTGCTGATCTTCTTTAAGCAAGGTTTTGGTTTGGTGTGGTAATTGGCTTTGTAATTTGGAAAGCCATATTTATTTTCCTCCTTGTAGGTGTAAGGGCTGTTATTTAGCATGGATTACTTGAAACCGGGTTATGGGTCCTGTCCATTTGAGACGGGATTCCATCCCCATTTCGGGTGTGGATAAACCACTTAAAAATTTTGTTTAGTATTTGAGACAAGTTTGCAGCATTAACTGTTTTTGGATTGCCCGTATTGTTCTAAGACTGGTTATGAGGTAATATTATGTAGAAATTTCTCATTGTTTGTTTGAATATTGCATATTGTTTATCCTTCTCTAGGTATCTAGACTATGACTGCTTTGGTCTCTGGGTCTTCTCTTATACCTTTCAACATTGTTCAATTGCGTAAGATAGCTGCAATTTAAGAAAAAAGTAATAGAATTCCCTCAAAACAAACACAACCTGTCCATTTTTTCTCTTCCTTTAGTGAAGTTCTTACCCAGAACTCGTTCAACTTGACAAGAAATTTTGGAACTTGTATTTTTGAAATGAACTTGTATTTTTGAAATGGTTTTGCTCAAATAGACACTGTAAGGGCTCAAGGCGACAAAATTTTCTATTTCTTGGTGAATGGGGAGAGAGATGGGTAAAGAAATATAGAAAGAGAAACGTATCATAGACTAGACGAAATGATTCCCCGCCATACACGCCACTGGAATCATCTATTATAAAAGTCAGCTTTACCGCCTTATAAAAATGAGCAAGAAACAAAATCCACAAACCAAATACAACCCAAGCCAGAAGTAAACCACATTCCTTTGGGGTCCATTTCCAGTGGTGCTTGTTCTTTTCTTCTTCTTCTTCTGGGAAGGTGCTTCAATGGCTGACTATAACAGATCAAAGTCCTATGGTGGCAGTGGGACTATGCAGATGGATAACTACTATGGACCCCCAAGAGCACCACCCAGTTCTTATGAGATCAGGAGTTACAGTGTTTCCTATGCACAGGCCCAGATGGGGAATTATAATTACAACAACAGGGATTTGAAGAAGGGGAAGACTCATTCTAGGTCAAAGTCTTCTTCTTGGGCTCTGGCTGATCCTGAGTTGCAGAGGAAGAAGAGGGTTGCTAGCTACAAGATGTATTCTGTTGAAGGAAAGGTGAAGGGCTCCTTCAGAAACAGCTTCAGATGGCTTAAGGTTAAGTACAGAGAATTGATTAATGGGCTATCCTGATTTGGTTGTGGGTGATGTTTTAGTTTTTGTTCTAGTTTTATTTGCAAGTCTTGGAATTTGTGTTTTTAATGAGCTGTGAGATGATGTTATAGTTGTGATGATAAAGGTCATGATTTGGGTTGGTGAAATGGATTGAAATGTAAATTGGGTGAGCTGTTGGTACTATATCGCCTCCTCTTCTTTCAGGTTTTGAATGAAGTTATGTACTTTTATTATAGTTCCATGCTGGTTTTGTTCAAAATTACAAGTTTTAAGTTTTGCTGATAATGGTTTGTTTGTAAACATTGCCCAATTGGCGATTGCTATTCCACACACTCATTTAAGTTGTGGGGTTTGATTCTGTTTCTGTACCAATCAACATGGTTTTAGGTTATCTGTACCATTTTGAGCTTGATGTACTAGTTTCTTCCACGGTTTAGGCTTTAGTCCTTTGCCAAAACATCTAGTTTCATATCCAATAGCTTTTCAGCAGAATTTACTTGTAGACTTCTGCAATGAGGTGTGGTGTGGGAGTTTGGGACTTTGTTTACATTTCTTTTTTTGATCAATTACTGGTCCTCAATAGATTGAGATGAGTTTTCAACAAAAACTAGCTAACCAATGCATGGAGATGACAGACAGGGCAGCTTCATATTTGGCCGGAAGGGTACTACTTTGGATTTGAGTTTTGTAAAGTGAGGGCAGCATTTTGTTTTTAATTAAAGTGGCCTTTCAAGAATTTGGAAGGATTTTCTGAATTTCTGACCAACTTCTCCCCTTAAAGAGTCTATGCTATATTATTATTCACTCCCATGAAGCTTCTGGCAAGCCATGTGCATAGTGATTGTCTCAATCCATTGCATTACTTCATGTCTCTGTCTTTGAGCCAACTAATACTCCACTTAGAACACCTAGACTGAAAACGAAGTGGTATTATGGCGCGCGAAAACTCCATTGTTGGATGACTGAGGTTGTGAAGAACCTTGGTTTGTTACAATATGAAGAAGCTTCCATGCTCTTGGATCAAGAACAATACTCGGCTCCTTACATGTAAAGGCGACATTCTTCCTTGCAATCTAATTATAATCTGATAATTGACTCATAAAGAGTTGAAATCAAAACTCAAAAGCTTATTTAATGTTAAGCCCTAAAGGGAATAATCACAAACTCAAGTCAGATCGTATGAATCATAGAAAAAAATAAGAAAATGTATTATGGAATCCCCCATCCAATTTAAAGTTTATTCATTAAGCTGATATCAAATTGCTGATTCTAATGTCTTTCACTGTCTCACGACCCTGACAACTTATTGAATAAGAATTGTTTGACAAGGTTCTTTTAGATTAATGATTGGAGTTGACCTATTCTTTGCTTGGGGAGCAAGTAGTTTTTGGCTTTAATATACAGGAAGGCTTATACTAGGTATGCATTGCACACAGCCTACACAAATTCCCAGTCAAAGTGCTTCAATCTCTTGCTGTACTACCTGCATATCTGAGAAGTAGAGGTAAAAGTCATGGACTGTTTTGCGACATTTTTCCGGTTTATCATGTATTATCATATATAGTGTTGTTAGTGTATAACGTGCTATGCTTTAACCTTTGTATCAACACAGGCAATTCAAAAGATTATGGAGAAAGTGGATCCTAAATTAGAAGTCAAAATCAAAGAGGCTAAGAAGCTGATTGCAAAGATGGCTCAAGATAAACTTCAGTTCACTTATACATTAGAAGAAAAGATAGTAAGTCAAATGGTAATCTACATGTAGTATAATTCCATGTTCTATCTAGTATCAACTTCCATTGGTCGAATTAACGTCATGAATGATATTAAAATTTCTGTCAAACAGTTTGATGAGTTCTCTTTGGAGTCGTCGTTGCGATACCTGAATGCCCAGAAACACCGTCTCAAATATTTATTGATCAAGGAGATGAAGAAAATGGATCTATTGCAAATACTGGTAGACAAGATTCGTTGCACTGACAACACCTACCAAAAAAATTCAATTAAGGAATGCTTGTCAGCACAAGAAATGAATAATCATGTAAGAAATAATGATCAATTATATCGTGTATATGTGTGTGAAGTTGAGTGTACTAATAAGCCTTTGAAGCGGATACAGAAATTGCATTGCCAGATGGTACATGGAAGCAAGAGTTTGAGAAAGGAAAAGCAGCTTTTGGAAGATATGAAACTGAGCCAGCAGGAGGATAAGTTGGTTTCATTTTGGACTCAATTGGAAGAAGAACTTGGTGTTTATCATGCTGTAAGATTAAAAGTTTAATATTTCATTTGCTTAGAGTCAGCACAGATCAATTATCTTGTATATGTTTTTCTTATGTCCTTGGATTTGTTTTTTTCTTTTGGACTTTTGATATAGGATTGGCGCTTCGATCCAATGAAACAGATTTTGTTGTTGCATCACCAGATGCCAGTTTTGATCATTACAGGAGATGCAGTTAAAGACCGCATAATAGAATTCAGAGATCTTGAATGGAGAATACAAAGTTGTGGAGTTGTACTGCGAAATGAATATGAAGCCATTGCTATTAATAATGTGAATGGTAACTCTGCTGTGAAGGGAGAAACTCGGAGTCCTTTGGGTTAAAAAAAAAAGCCTTACAGGAGCAAGTTAAGGTAACATATAGACTCCTAACTTATCAAATACAAATCCATGAGTTAATCCTATATTAACTTTTTTCCCAGTAATTTCTGGTATATAACTACCTTGTTGATATTTCCTGTCATAATTCATTACTTGCAGGTTGCTGGTAAGAAAATAGATGAATTGAGAAAAACCCAATTGGCTCTTGGTCTTGGGAAAATAATTAGTCAAGTTGAGAGAGAATCAGAAGCCATGAAAAGGGGTATAGATTCGTGGAGGAAGAAATTTCCAGAGTTAAATCAGAGGAAAGATAAATTATATTTGCACTTTTTGAAACCCATAGATGAACAGCCATGTTCCATGAGGTACAAGTCACAACATTACATTATAACACAACTCATCACAGGACAATTTCATTACAATAATCCAACTAATTAACCCAGTAGTAATTACAGGTGTGCAATTACAGAGTTTGAGGTTTGTTAGGGTTGTTGGTTCAAGTTTTAGATCAAAGTTTCTCTTTGATTAATTAGTAGTACTAATGGTCATCAAACTCTTGCAACTTTATGAGTTTCTAACATCTTAGCTAGAATCTTCTTACTGTCACTGACATTAATAGCATTGTATTTTTATTTGAATCCAGGTTGGAAACTTTATCTATTACTACTGACTCAGTAGTTTATCTCATCTGATGTGACATCAAGAGGAACTCAACCAAATTGAATCCAGAAGTTCCTTTCACAAGTAAATAAAAGAGATGACAAGGTGCCTGTAATTGGCTACTTGGGACAAATCTCTACTTAAGCTCTTTCAGAACTCAAAACTAATAAGTTTTGTGGTAGCAGGCTTCAAATAATACCAGTTGCTAATTGCTATTGGACACGCTCAAATGAGGGGGTTTGATTCTGTTTCTGTATCACGGTTTTAGGTTGTATGTACCTTGTTAAGCTTGATGTACTACTTTTCTTTCCCATATTTAGCTTTTTGTTGTGTGTTTTTATTGGCACACTGTAATGTAAGAGGTGATCTTGATGCGCCTACCAATTGATGTTGGGAAAATCTTCACTTATTCACCATTTTCTTGTAATATCCTTACAATTTTTAGTGAAAAGCTCCCTGTTTTCGATTTTAGTTTTCTAGCCATTATGTACTTGAAGAGTTTGTTCTTAGTTCTTACAAATCTTGTATGAATCACTTATTGGTCCTGAATAGAATAGATTGAGATGATTTTAGAGTAGGACTAAACCATGACCTGCAGCAGCATTCACAGTGTCACTGTGATATTATATGGATCAACTTCTTCACCACAGAATTTTATGGTGTTTGATTTCAATGTCACCTTCTGCAAAAGAATAGTTACAAACTCGACTGGGATCATATGAATTACCAAGAAAACGAGTTAATGATTTTTCTATTTGGTACAATTAATTAAATCTTTTTCAAGAAATAAGAAGATGATAACATATTGTTAAGTTTATGTTCTTCAAATTGTAATCTTGCAGACGCCATGTGCCTGAAATTATCAAATTATTGAATAGGAATTGTTTGACAAGGCTTTGGATTAATGATTGGAGTTGACTTATTCTTTGCGTTGTATTATAAACCTCCAGTTATAGCACAGCCTACTCAAATTCGAAGTGAAAGTCCTTCAATCTCTTCGCTGTACTATGCAATCATCTGAGCACTTGAGGTAAGAGTCATGCATGAACTGTTTTATGACATTTTCCTCGCTTCTAGTGTTTCATTGTGTATAATGTGTTAGATAATACCTCTGTGTCATCACAGGCAAAGCAAGCACTAGGAGAAACTGGAAGCTAATATGGAAACCAGAATTAAACAGGCTCAGAAGCTGAGTGCAAAGTTAGATAGAGAGAGACTCCAGCTCACTGAAGCAATAGACCTAAAGATGGTAAGTTGAAGTTAAACGCTATATGTGTGTTAATGTATATATGTCCTAGCTGCTAGCAAGTGTCAACTTTCAATGATCAAATTAAATCTTCTGTCCAGTTTGAGCAGTGGTGTATTGAAAGACGGTTGAGATATCTCAAAAGCCAGAAAGAGGAGATCGAATCCTGTCTAAAATACAAGAGAAACAAAATGGATCTGCTGCAGCAATTTCTGGAGATCGAAGCTTCGTTTTTCGGACAATGCTTACCAAAAGAAACCAATCAAGTCATGCTTGTCAGAACAAGAGATGAATAAACATGTAAGTATCATATATTATATATACTCATGTGTGATCATGTAACATTCATCTATATGCTTATGAATGAATGGATGCAGAAATTGCATTTCCGGATGGTACATGGAAGCAAGAGTTTCGCCAAGGAAAAGCAGCTTTTAAAAGAGATCAAAGTGAGTCAGCAGGAGGATAGTTTTGGTTCATTTTGGAATCAATTGGAAGAACGTCTTCGTGATTCTGAAAATGTAAGATTTATACAGTACCAAATTAGTTAGAGCCAGTACAGATCAATTACCATGTACGTGTAATTATTAATTATTTTTCTTGTTCTTTGGATTTGGTCTTTGCTCTTGAAACAGACTCGCTGGTGGCATGACTGGCATCAATTGAAGCAGACCTGGTGGTTGCATCACCAGATGCCATTTTCGATCTATAAGAGAGATTCAGTTGAAGACCGTGAAGGAAATATCATATATAGAACTTGAACGGAGGATACAAAGATTGGATGTTGTACTGCAAAAGCATGGAGATGAAGCCATTACTAATAATACTGTCAGTGGAAAAGCTTGGACTTCCTTGGGAGTAAAGAAAGCATTACAGGAGCAAGTTAAGGTAAAATACCGATTCTAACTCATCAAAGAGAAATGAAATATTTGACATTAATTTTTTCTGGTTTCTGTTACATACTAACTTTCTGCTGGTATTTCAATTAATTCCAGCATGCTGTTAATGAAATAAATGAATTAAGGAAATCCCAGTTGGCTATTGGGACAAAAATTGGACAAGCTGAGGGAGAACTGTTGGTCATGAAAAAAGATACCAAACCGTTGAGGGAGAAGTTGCCAGAGATAAATCAGAGGAGAAGGGAAGCACGCCTATGCCTTTGGTCATGAAAAAAGATACCAAATTGTTGAGAGAGAAGTTGCCAGAGATAAATCAGAGGAGAAGGGAAGCACGCCTATGCCTTTCCAAACTCCGAAACAACAGTCAAAAATCGAAAAAAAAAAAAATGGCAAGAAGCTGTCTCTAGCTAATAAGCTATTTGGGCAATAAGATCCAACAGATCATTGTGCAGTATCCATACCACATTGTAGACTAAATCTTGGGGATGGTGAACTCAAACTTGGAGTTTATGTATCATTATGGAGAGAAAGTATCACTACACCAATAATTAGTTGGTACTAGGCGCCCATATTTTTCTCTAATGTAAAATGAAGTGGAAGAAATTTGATATTATGCGACTGCCACAAAGCAAGAGATTACCATGCATATTTAGGTCCCAACAAAACACAACTGCCATGCCAAAACTGCAAAACTGAGCTTCAAGTTGATGCTTTTTGTAGGCTTTCTATCCCATATTTTTACTTTCCAAGTGGTTTTGGGTTGGATGACCCGAGTTTCCCTTGGCCACGGAATGTTGACCGGGCATAGGGGAAAATGACCTGTCGTGAGGCTGGGCGATAGGGACCTCACGGGTCGGAGCTCTCGAGCCCGACTCTTCTAGACCACTTTAACGAAGTAGGCCAAGCCCTTGACACCAAACAGGGGTTTTAAGCCACCTGCTCACTAGCCAGACTCCCATAGTGGGATCTTCCGTCTGGTTTAGACTAGAGCACTTTTTGGGTGGGTGCCGTCCAAAATCGAATATTAGAGGTTCTAATTCTTATAAACATTATGCAAAGTTGTGCTTTTCCGATATGGAACAATTAATGCTCCATTAATCACTAATTATTTATTGCAACTTCTTGGTGAGAACTGAGAACTGAGAAGGGTTAGGAAAACTCAATTCTCTGTTGGGCCAAATTTTAAGCAAGTTGAGAGAACTGGTGGTTATTGAAAAGGATATGGATCAGAAGAAAGATGAAGCACACCAATTCATTCTCAAACTCAGGAAACTATAGTCATAAGCCATGAGAACTACTGATTAGCAACTATTATTTGCAAACTATGGTCTGTCATTCATCATACATGTACCAAATTAAAGAAATATGTCTAGAACTAATGACCATCAAGAGGGTGTCTGTAATTAGCTACTTGGGCTAAGTCTCTACTTAAGCTCTTTCAAAACCCAAGAAATATTAAGTTTTGAGGTAGCAAACCTAATTGATACCAATTGCTATTGTACCCAGTTCAATATATGGGGTCTGGTATTGTTTGTATACCATGATTGTAAGTTATCTCTACCATGTTCAGCTTGATGTACTATTTTTCTTTCCTATATTTTAGCCTTTTGTTCCAATGTAAGAGGTGATCTTAATGCTTATCAGTCTACTGCATTTGTGTTGGAAAATCTTCACCTTATTCATGATCGATCTTCACCTTATTCTACTGCTGTGTAATACTTTAAAAAATCGGGGAAATGATCATTTACCCAATTTCAGCTTACAAATTGCCCACTTGCTCCACCAACAGTTTAAAAACCCCATTTATCCAAAACACTCTAAGGGATTATTTCCTCTTTACCCAATTAATTCTTTTTTAATTCTTTTTATTTATTTTTGGGACTCTTTTGCCCTTTCCTTCTTTCTCACTTAGAGGGAGAAGTCATCCTCCACCTTGCCGGACTCCAGTGACCAGTGGCCGGCAGCCCACTCCGGTGACCGGAATCTGGCGACTGGTAACCGAAATCCGGCAACTGATGACCGGAATCCGGCGATCGGTCACCGGAATCCGGCTATTATTGCCCCCCAGTAATCATATTATTGCCCCCCAGTAACTATATTATTGCCCCTCAATACTCATATTATTGCCTCTAATTATCATATTATTTCAGTCCAGTGAATTGTATAAACTCCCAAAACCAAAATGAATACACTACAGGCTCAATTAATCATATTATTGCCCCCCAGTAATCATATTATTGCCCCCCAATACTCATATAATTGCCTCTCAATAATCATATTATTGCCTCCAATAATCATATTATTTCCGTCCAGTGAATTGTATAAACTCTCAAAACTAAAATGAATACATTACAGACACAATTGATCATATTATTGCTCCCCAGTAATCATATTATTGCCCCCCAATACTCATAGTATTGCCTCCCAATACTCTTACTTTTATACGTTATCAGCCAATAGCCAAGAAAAAAAACTCTAGTTTACTAGTTTCCGTCAAAAAAAAAAAAAAACCCTAAGAAGGAAAAAAATTTCTTCTTTTTTACATTCATCCAAAAAAAAAAAAAAATTTGTTTTGGCCGCCGGCCTCACCGCACCCAGCCAAAAGAAATTGATCTCCACACCCAACATGTTCGGTGCCTTATGCTTCAAGCCCGTACACAGCCTGGTGATCTCCACCAGTCCCTTCGATCTATAACAAAACGTCTCTGTATCGTCCCTTCGATCTTCATCTGGTTCACAGCCTGGTGATCTCCACCAGTCCCTTCGATCTATAACAAAACGACTATGTATCGTCCCTTTGATCTTCAACTGGTTCTTGAGCCGGAGAAAGTCCTTCGGGTCCATTTTCAGGTGGAGGTCTTCGATTTCCGCGAGAAGCTTCCAGAAGTAACAGTCGGCGGCGACCTTTTTGAATTCGCTGGTCTCGACGTAGCAGTTCATGCGCTTGGGCTCGATGGACTGGCCGGCAGTGATGGCCGAGAAGCCCTCAGGGGAGCTGTTGCCAGACCGACGACGGTGGTTTGGGTTGGCAGATTTGAGAGAGAGAGAGATGGATTAGATCTGGATATGAGAGAGAGAGTCACAGAGTCGAGATAGAGAGAGTCTGAGGTGTTTGTTAAAATGAGGGTAACATTGTCATTCATGATTAAATTGGGTAAAAGGGATTAAAAAACTGTTGGTGGAGCAAGTGGGCAATGTTGATGTTGAAATTGGGTAAGTGGTCACGACCCCTAAAAAATATATGTCCAATTGGGTCTACTAACGGTGACCAATCGAGTGAGGTCAAGCATGCCAAAACATGTCGTATGCTTTTTCAAAACTCTGGGAGAATTAATTCTAGAACTTTTTTCAAAAAAAAAAAATTGTCCCAAGACCATGATTTTCTACCCAAAATTGTGGGACTATAACATACGGTTTTTTGGGCTAACATTCATCACCAAAACTTTCTCACTCTCAAATCATAAATTAAGGCAATTCTAAAACTGACGAAACTTAAAAATCATTGCCTGATTTTTTTTTTTTTTTTACAATTTTCCAAAGTCGAAAATTAGAAAAAGCGTACAAAAAAAAAAAAAAAGGGCTCGAGATTTTGTGGTTGATCACTTTGAACAACTCATGAAAATTATGTTTTACTGATGATGATATTATGGTATATAGGAGAGATCAAGAAAACAAATGATGTTAGCAAGGTTTGGAATGATTCGGCAACACGTTCAAATGTGTACGTCAAACCATGCCATTATTACTTTTTGTTCAAATTGTCTCATTTCATATTCTCACAATTGATAAATCATGATTTCTAATAAAGGAAATGATGGAAAATGTTACATTAGAGTATGAAATGATAAAAAGGTCACCTAGTTTCCCACTTGATAAAAAGGTCCATTATGAATTGTTAATAATATTAATTTAATCCTTATTAATAATGAAATGATGTTAAAACAGGTCAGTTTTTAATTTTTTTATTCCTATTCTGCCCTTAAAGCCAAATATACGTTTATAGCTTTATAGTCAAAAATATCAGAGCGCAAATCTTCTCTCCATTTTGATCAGAAATCCCAGAGCTTCGATTAGAAATCCAAAAGTTAGAAGACGAATCTCAAACTTCACCTGGCGTCATTGCCCAAACCCGATCGGTCACCTACATGCCCCGACCCAACGACGGAGCTCTGAGTGCCAAAACATAACCCCCGGCGATGGAATCGGACCGCTTGTAATGAACGCCGTCGAGCAGGTGATGGAGGTGATGCACGTGTCGGTCTATTTCGAGAAGTATCTCGATTCCTCTGATTCTTTTCTAATCGTGAAATCTCAATTTTGATTTTGATTTTAGTTTTCTGGTTTTGAAGTCTCTCGTCGCGAACGAGAGTTGCAGCACATTTTGCGTGTTCTGAACACCAATGTGGATGGAAATCAGAAGATCATGTTCGCTCTGACCTCCATGAAGGGTATCGGTCGCCGTTTAGCCAACATCGTCTGCAAGAAGGCCGATGTCGACATGAACAGGAGGTTCGTATTTTTTTTTTTAGGTCATTTGGTTTACAATAGCCATCGATCTGTTTAGTTCTAATGCGATTTATCAATAGCTAGTTCTTCGTTATCTCAGTAGGTCTACTGATACAATTTGATTTTGCTCAATTCTATTTGTGATAGAAGTATCAAAATGATCTCTGTGGAAGCAATTTCATTGCTGGAGTTGTGTATGCTTTGTATTGATCAAGCTTTTAGTTTTTGTAGTATTGGTTTTTAATTTCTTACTATTTCTAGGGTTCGGTTGAGGTTGAACTCTTTGATTTTCAATCACTGTTTGTATTTGAGCTGAGATTGATCTGGTGCTCCGTTATTGTGCTCTCTCTATTTGTGGAAACTTGTAGGTTGTAGTGGTGCTAAATGTTAGACTACAAAAAGAATGTTTTTGTGGTCTCTCTATTTAGGCGTTGATGTTGCTATTGAACGTCTTGGAACTTTCTTTTTGTTAATGTATCGTGCTGGGTAGTATCTATAATGAGGATGATTAGTTTCTTATAACTAGACAATTGTTTATTGCCTGTTGTCTTTACCAGGCTTTAACTTATGATATGAGTTTAAAAAATGTGAATTTGTGAGTGTATGATTCAGTGCAATGAAGCATTTGATAGTTTTAGCATTTTTGTTTTTTTGTGAGCACACGAGACTATGAGCTATCATGTTTAGGATGTCCTCTCTCCTTGTTCTGAAATTGTGAATTGTGCATTCTGAAGATGGTAGTGATTTATCTGTATATTAGGGACATGCTTGGATCAGTAGAGCTTCAAGAAGTTGCTATCTTGTTAGATTGTTAGCCAATTGTTCAGATTCATTTGTCATTTCATGGTAGTATAATGCACATATTTATTGTTTTTGCAAGATAAGTTGGTTCCAGTTATACCGGATCTCCCCATACTCGAAGAATATAAGTTGTTGATGAATTGCAATAAAAAGAAAGAAGATTTTACATTCTTCTGCTTTCTTGCTATTATTTTGCAGGCTCTTGAAAGTAGTCCTCAGGAGCAACACTCTGCTAGAGCTGCATTCTCCTCTAGAACAGTGCTCTCCTCAAGAACAGCAACAAATTGACTCGGGTCTCTTTTCTTCAGATTATGATGGGAGCTTTCTAGATGGTTTTTCAGATCTTGATAGCTCTGATGACGAGGTAGTTAATGTCTTGAATACTGCAGATGCCATTGGCCCTTTTTAATAAGAATCTCTATCCTCCACGCCACATGATATTATATTGTTTTGCAATATTGATGGGAACTTCCTCATCATTCTATAGGCCAGTACATCAATTTACATGGGATTATTGGTTCATGGCAATGCCACTTCACTTGCGTGTTATATGTGGACTTCACAGAAAATTAATCAACTATTTTTGCAGGTAACCATCGATCCTACATCTGAGGCGGAGACAAAACTTATGTCCTTGGTTAAAATGGGGTAAAATGAATTGGAGGCTTCAATGGCAATAGAAAGATGCGGTATAACTTTATTTCTTTGAGAATTCTCATGTATAGATTTTTCTCTATGCTTTAATTCTTTTTGACGATTGTCTTGGCATTCTGTAAACTGCTATTTACTTATTTACTTGCTTTAGGTATATGCTTATCTTTAGCTCCAAACGAAACTCCAGAAGTATAACTAGAACAACTTCGTTTAGGGTCTAAAAATCTAATTTCATCTTCAACACATCCAAAAAATATATTGGTTCCTTTCTGGGTAGTCAGGAATCAGGATCACAATCATGTAACTGGAACTGTATAGCAGGACAATCTTGTGGAATTAGGCTACAATGGTTTTGATAGCATAAAAAAGGCCAGTGATTTTGGGGCCACAAAACTCCTTCCTAATATTATATGTTGTTTAGTAGGAAATCCAACCAGGTTGACTAGTTTCTTTGACATGGACAATAAGCCACATTTTGCTAGTTCAGTCAATTGGTGATGCCATCCATCCTCAGTGTCTTTTTCAATTCTATATATGTTGCTACCTGTCTCTTTTACTTGCTCCTGTTTTTCTCATTCAAATATTGCAGATGGCCATCTTCCCCTTGAAGAGATGGTATTGTTTGTCCTTCTTGCTGATATTCAATTTCTGGACTAAGAATCAGTTTATCTACACATTCCATGTCTGGTAGATTTTGACTGCTGGTTCAACTTTTACAGCGTACGCATCTGCGGAGTGAGTGTCCTGAGAAGAATAAAAGGAAACTTTGTGAATCTTCATGGTTGAAAAGGAAAAGGATTATGGGACATGGAAACCAGATCTAGGGGAAGATGCTGGTACAATTCATCTCCCGAATCCAATTAATGGGTTTGGGACTCCAGCTGATCTCTGTCAAATCCACAGAAGTCTTCCAGAGGCAGCCACAAGACCTCCTTAATTTTACTATGAGAATGTGGCATTGATTCCTGAAGGAGTTTGAGGCACAATATCCCGCTTTTTGTATGACGTGAAGCCTGTGCAGACTGAGCTATGCATTTAGTGAGAACAAATCATGCTATGGTCTCATAAGAAAAAGCCCTCGGTGCCTTTTTCGTTTGGTCTCTTTTAAGCTATTTTTGGTTAAAATGACATTTTTTTTTCCCGGAGTTCTTAGCAACTTGATATCTGATGAGTAGATGAGCTTTCATTTTAACATCTGTAAAATTTAGTTACTGATCATTTTATGGAATTCATGCTTTTGCAGTGGCTAATTATATGATGAGTCACAAGTAAATAGTCAAGTCACTGTTAATCACATGTCACTAACTAAGTAACTGACCATGTTACTAACGAAGTAACTGTCAGTAGCGAAGTCACAAGTTGATAGCCAAGTCACTGTTAATCACATGTCACTGACCAAGTAACTGTCAGTAGCCAAGTCACAACTTAATAGCCAAGTCACTGTTAATCACATGTCACTAACTAAGTAACTGACCATGTCACATTATATGTCACTAACCAAGTAACTGTCAGTAGCCAAGTCACTGTTAATCACATGTCACTGACCAAGTAACTGTCACTAGCCAAGTCACAAGTTAATAGCCAAGTCATTGTTAATCACATGTCACTAACTAAGTAACTGACCATGTCACATTATATGTCACTAACCAAGTAACTGTCAGTAGCCAAGTCACAAGTTAATAGCCAAGTCACTGTTAATCACATGTCACTAACTAAGTAACTGACCATGTCACTGACCAAGTAACTGTCAGTAGCGAAGTCACAAGTTGATAGCCAAGTCACTGTTAATCACATATCACTAACTAAGTAACTGACCATGTCACTGACAATGTCACTAGCCAAGTCACTGTTAATCACATATCACTAACTAAGTAACTGACCATGTCACTGACAATGTCACTAGCCAAGTCACTGTTAATCACATGTCACTAACTAAGTAACTGACCATGTCACATTACATGTCACTGACAGTCACAAGTTAATAGCCAAGTCACTGTTTATCACATGTCACTAACTAAGTAACTGACCATGTCACTGACCAAGTAACTGTCAGTAGCCAAGTCACTGTTAATCACATGTCACTAACTAAGTAATTGACCATGTCACTAACCAAGTAACTGTCAGTAGCCAAGTCACAAGTTAATAGTCAAGCCACTGTTAATCACATGTCACTAAGTAACTGACCATGTCACTAACCAATTAACTATCAGTAGCCAAGTCACTGACAGTGACTTGAGGTTAATAATGATTTGGCAAGAAATCCTCTGTATGGGGACCAAGAATAAGAAATCATTGCCTTCAAACGAATGGTTCATAAACCTTAATGAGAATGACTATAGTGCATAGAGCACATGTAGCATAGACCATTATAAAACTTAGGTTCAAACA
This sequence comes from Rosa rugosa, assembly GCF_958449725.1. Lineage (NCBI taxonomy): Eukaryota > Viridiplantae > Streptophyta > Magnoliopsida > Rosales > Rosaceae > Rosa > Rosa rugosa. Next base: position 57,727,097 of record NC_084822.1, on the reverse strand, counting down.
CAGTGAATCATAAAAACTAAAACTAAAACAAAACAACAAATAATCTTTGACAAGACGATAATTGATTATAGTCTACTAACAGTGGATGCGTGCTTCATATCAGGCATGTATATATAACTATGATCTACTTTACAGAATTACAAAGCTAAAAAGCATATAAAATCGAACACGACCACAATGCATTTTCATATGCTAGGCTAACAACATAACAATAATTTTAGGAAGCAGAACACTGTGAGACGACTATGATTATAATGTGATGATGCCGTACACACCACCATGAGCTATTCATTCATTAACAATCAAAATCTGTAATACCAAAAAGCATCAAGGAAAAGAAGATTAAAGCAGCTGAAACATTAATCATCATCTTTATTATCATACGCCGCAAGCATAGCATTGCATCCCACAAGACTCATCACCAGCAAATTCTCATCGAAAACCTGTCTAGCATCAGACACAAGCCCGGACTTCCCATACGCATCTAACAAAGCAGTCCCCACAACCACATTCGCATCAAGCCCCGTAACAACAGCATGTGTGTGTATGATCCTACATTGCTCCAAAGCCGCAAGCTCCGCCGCGGCCCTCAATGCACCCGAAACAGTATACATACTCGACCCAACATCTCTACATTTCATGTCAGCAAAAGCCAAAAGCGCATCAATGGGCCTCGAGTTCTGCGCCAGCCCAACAATCACCGCCCCATAGCAGACCGCATCCTTGTGGGGAATTTCATCGAGCACCTTCTGGGCATAAACCGGCATCCCACATTTGGAGTAGAAGTGTATGAGGGCTGAACCCGAATACGGTTCGGCGGAGATACCGAGCTTGAGGGAGAGTGAGTGGAGGGAGAGACCGAAGGAGAGGGACGAGAGAGAAGCGCAGGTTTTGAAGAGGGTGGCGATTGTGCGCTGGTTGGGGAAGGTGGGGTGGCGGAGCATGGAGACGAAGTGGCGGAGGGTGGCGAGGGTGGTGGAGTGGGATGAGATCAGGGCCGTCCATGAGACGACGTTAGGTGATGGGATTTGGTCGGAAACCGAAATTGGCTTCTCTCGACGACTCTGCTCTATTTGGGCTCCACGCTTCTCTCCTCAAACGCCTCTGCATCACCTCCGGCTCGCCATCGGTGTTGTTCCAGCGAGATCGAAGCTTAGGTCCGACGACAAGGCCGTACCGCAGATGTCGAGACGGTCCAGACGAGCTTCGATTTAGGGTTTGAGAGGTCGGAGCCCTGAGCTAAGATTTTAAGAGGTAAAGGCGACGATGTGAGGGGGAAGAGCGCAGTGGCAATTTTTGTAATTAAATTGAACTATAGTGGTAGATTGTTAAGGAGTGACCTTAATTATCATGGGAACATTTGTGGTGTTTGAATTATAATAAAGCACTTCAAAATGACTTTTTTTATCATTATCCCTTTCTAATACCTGTTCCAAGTGACGAAACTAATAGTTTTGAAATGTTTTTATTTATTTATTATTATTATTTTTTTTTACAATTTTCCTATTTTTCTGTTTTTGAAAAATAAATAAAAACTATTGGAATTTTGAATCATGGTGTATCAGTATGACATTATGCTTAGTTTCTTTGCAGAAAGTTACAATTTTTTATCCAATAATGATTAAGTTATACCCCATTATAATTCATCGGCCTCAAATCATGCACATCAGACAATTCGTGCTCGGCTTTAATTGATCAATAGGAATCCTTTGACAAGGTACTGGTTTGATAATTTAGATAACAATTTAAAAGGTTATAGAATGATTGAGTTGACCTACACCTACTCTTTGCGTGGGGTGCAAGAGATTTTCTGGCTTAAATACATAAGAAGCCTTAAACTGCTGTATGTAATAGACATCTCTACTTAGAGTCCCAATCAAACAATTTAACTCACTTCAGGTAATTCATGAACTGTTTTATCATACCGATTTCATGGGTTATTGTTTTAGTCTATTTTCATGTGCTATGTTGGAAAGAGTTCAACTAAAATCTTGTATCCATTTACTAAAAACCAGAATTTGATATGTGCTGGATCATACACCGTACCACATACTATATTTGGAGTCAATGGAAGCCTTATTAAAACCCAGAATTGAAGAGGCCATGAAGCTGCTTACTGCAAAAAAGGGTAAAGATGAACGTTGGTTCACTGCTTCATTAGATCAAAAGATGGTATGTTGTTGAATTCTCTACATATTTTCTAGAATGTGCCAAGCTGCTAGCTGCTAGCTACTGACAATAACTTCCATGATCAAATTAACATTTCCTTTCAACAGTTATGTAGGCGCCATTTGCTATCTGTTATTGGGCTTAAAGAGGAACTCGTAGATTCTCTGATTCTTGAAAGGAAGAAAATGGATCTACTGCAACTACTTGTACATAAGCTTCGTTTCGCAGACAATGCTTACCAAAAGAAACCAATCAAGGCATGCTTGTCAGCTGATCAAGAGATGAGGAAACATGTACGAATCACCTATTGTATATATAGTTATATACAAATGTACAATGTATGCATGTCATGATAATGTAAGGATTGATGGATGCAGAACTTGCATTTCCGGATGGTACATGAAAGCAAGAGTTTGGCCAAGGAAAAGCAGCTTCTGAAAGAGATCAATGGGAGCCAGAAGCAAGATGGGGAAGAGGATAGTTTTGATTCATTTTTTAATCAGTGGGAAGAAGATCTTGCATTTGTTTGTGATAATGTAGGATTGAAAATTGAATTTGCTGCACAAGGTCAGTACCTACTGACCAGTTACCTTAGTTATAATTATATATGCTTCATTAGCTTATTCTTTGGATTTGGTTTGTTTGACTGTTGAAACAGACTGGGAACTATATAAGGTACCATAAGTGGTGGTGGCATATTGATCGGCATGAACAAATTTGGTGGTTGCAACACCAGATGCCATTTGTGATCAGTAAGGGAGATGCAAAAGATCGCGAAGGAGAAATCAGAGAGCTCCTATGCAGAATAGAAAGCTGTGGAGTTGTACTGCTAAAGAAAGCAAATAAAACACCAATTGCTAATAATATAACTGGAAATGCTAGTCCTACTCTTGTGAAGGGAAAGACTTGGACTTCTTTGGGTTCAAAAAAAGCCTTACAGGAGCAAATTAATTAAGGTAGCTCATGAAATTAGATACAAAAATTTGTAGCTTGATTAATTATGTTTTATTTTTTCCTTTTGGTTTCTGGTAATGTAACTATTTTTCTGTCATAATTGATTATTTGCAGCTCGCTGGTAAGAAAATAGAGGAATCAAGGAAAACCCTATTGGCTCTTGGGCCAAAACGTGGTCAAGCTCAGATATTCTTGCTGGGTGTGGAAAAAGATATAGAATTACTGAGGAAGAAATTGCCAGGACCGTTAGAAAAAGTAAAATGGACAAATCATCGGTTACCTAAAGTTTAACTGTCATGGAATTAGCAGAATGAATAATAAGAGGATATGAGATATTTCTAGCCCTGACATTATTATTAATTTGAAAATGTATGTCCAAAGCTTTATTTCATTATTGAAATCCATGTAATTTATTGTTGCAGTTGTTAATTATGGGAATGCTGTATTTTTGTCAAGTGTAGTGTATTCCTTGATTCTGCATTGTTGCTGTAACTTGACAGGATTTTGTTTACAAATTATTAAACAACTGTTACTGCATCTGGTTTAGTATGACTTCTTGCAAAAGTAACTGACGATTGTGGAGAATGTTAGAATTAAAATGGACATCATCAATTACCTAAAGTTTTGTAACAGTCATAAAATAAGCAGAATGAGTATTAAAAGTGAATATGAGATATTTGTAGCCCTAATATTATGATGACATTAATATGGAAATGTCTAATAATAAGGCATTTGTTGATACTAGATTAAGACAATTAAATGATATTAATAAGAAAATGAGAATGTTACAATTCAGCCTCCCTTTTATATGATGGAGGTTGAGTTATTCTTACGGTAAATAAGAGGTCCCTACTCCCTAGCCTGCACACACTCTTTAGTCTCTACGACTAAAATTCAGAATCATTCCTATTTGGTTTTATTTGAGTGTTGGGTAGAAGGCTTCCTATTGCATCGATTCTTCTCCGCTCAATGGCTTCTCAAGATTAGAATTCTAATCTACTTATGTTACAAGTTATGTACGATACTTGATCAGGATGTTATGAGGATTTTGGCTTCTTGCAATTAACTGATATCATTTACACACAATTCTAGAACTCTAATCTACTTATGTTATAAGCCTGCAATTAATTGATATCATTTACACACAATTCACAGTAAAACAAGTTGGAAATCAAACTCTCGTGAATTTTAAACAAAGTTGTCGAAGGTGGTTCAAGTGTCAAGTCAATCGATTACCTTTTGGTTTCTAGTTAGTACTGGTAAACTGATAAATCAAAGTTCTGAGAGTTATGGTACCTTTTAAGATCTTCTTATTATTAGTACTGACATTGACATTCTCTCTTTATTTGAATTCATGTCTTGTTAGTTGGTCACTCCTTATCACATCTGATATGTCAAGAGCAACTGTACCAAATAATAATATCAAGCCAGAAGTTCCTTCATTGACACAAAAAACCAAAATGAATAGATATATAATAAAAATCGATGGCAAGAAGGTGCAGTAATTAACTAGTTACTAGGCCAAGTCTCTAGTATGACCTCAATGCCATTTTGTTGTACCTGGCCATGTACTGCACTAAACTGTGGGCCTGTGGCTCTCTCTATATACCAATACAATGAAGATGACTTTGTGCCGACAATTATGCTTCCTAGTTTTAAAAAAGTTTTTGTTAAATTTGAAAAATATTTTTAGACTTTTTAAATTAACCTAAAAAATGTCACAAGTGTTGTTGAGCATATATACTAAAAGAATAAATAAACAGTGAAATGTTTAAAAAATAAGAAATGAAAACTTACTTTTTTTTGTGTTACACAAAAATAAAAAGTTGATGATACATCAATCTCCCTCTCACTCTTTGGAGGGCGCATTTTTAGATCAAATGCACCCTTTGAGTGAAATGAGTGCCAATTGCTAATTTTGTGTGAAAAGTTCAATGCAACAATTGCTATTGGCATGACTAATTTGTAGCGACCACCTGATACAACCAATTTGCTTACCAAGAATTAGCCTAACCAAGTCATGATCTCCACTAGCACATGGGGTCACAAACACCCCCAATTATTTTTTCACGAAATAAATTTAGCCGTTGGATTCGTATTCAGTTCAATTTTAATGGTTGAAATTAAAGACAATTCTTTTATATTCTCTTACTACTTGTTTTCACACTATTCTGGAAAGTTAAAACAAAATCCATTTTTTTCTTTAAAAAATTATCTAAAATACACACTTGCTTTCTTCTTTACCATGCGCCACACCAACTATAAATTCTATAAATACACAACCTATTCAAGGTCTAAATTTTATCACATGTTAACTTTAAATAGTGTATTAGCAATAGTTTGAGTGCTGGATTGATAAAGAGAATTGAAGGCAGTTGCCAATCTGAATGAAGAGTGAATTGATAAGGTTTTTTTTCAAAAAGAGAGTGAATTGATAAGGTTGGTAAATTGGCATTTGACATCAAAACATGGGTTTTGCTCTGGTTGGCGTTTGGCTAATCGCCAGACCAGTTTTGCTGTGATTGTGAATGTCCCATTTTAAAACTAAATAAAAAAGTCTCTGTCTTTTTCAACGTAAACCCAAAAACCAAAATGGTAGCGTAAGACAGCAGAAAACCGAAGCTTAATTTTACAGCAGTCTTTCCTTCTTTTTTCCAATTCATCAAGAATCAAGATTTGATTTTTATCTCTCGAGAAATCAACAGAGCGATGTGGGAGTCGATCCTTCTGACGTTGGCGGCGACCGCCGGAAACAACATCGGCAAAATTCTTCAGAAGAAGGGCACCGTCATTCTTCCTCCTCTCTCTTTGAAGCTCAAGGCACTGTTCTTCTCCTTCTACTCTTACCCATTTGCTTTTTCTTCATTTCCTTTATTGCATGTGTTCATCCTTTATGATTGGTATTGATTGCAAGTCCTTCACTTTTGTAAATGTGTTCAAATCTTGATGATCAAGACTTTGTCTTTTGGGTTTATGGAATTGAGTTCAGAATGAGTTGCCAATTGGGTTCCTGATTTCATTGGATGCAAATGTTGATGTTGCATGATGAAGATTTGAAAGGGTTACTAAATTGGGTCTGTGTTTTTTTTGTAGGTGATAAGGGCATATGCCTTGAACAGAGCTTGGCTGATAGGTTTTCTGATGGATATATTTGGAGCCTTGCTCATGTTGAGAGCACTGTCTCTTGCTCCTGTAAGTGTTTCAGCTACAAGCTCCATTTGTTTTTTCGTTGTTTACGTTCTCCTTGACATTCAGTTTATGCATTAATTCATATTCTTGGTCTAGTTGAGGTTTATAATATATGCTGAATTAACTTCTAATTGAAATGCATGTCAAGAGAGCTTGAATTTGAACTTGTATTGGTCAATCTCCTGAGTGGCTCCGGCTCAAAATCTGGTCGGGTCAAGCTAAGACGCTTATTTGTTTATTTGGTGTTTGATCTTGTCCAGTTTTATGTGTACTGTGAATCTTGATGGTGTACTTTCAGGTATCTGTCATCCAGCCGGTTTCTGGGTGTGGACTTGCTATCCTTTCGATATTTTCCCATTTTTATCTGAAGGAAATCATGAATGCTGTTGACTGGCTGGGGATTACTTTAGCAGGCATTGGCACTATAGGTAATGTAAGTTCTTTATGATTCTCTTTGTTGATTACAAATCTTGCGCTGTTCTGTTACTGAACTGTAAGGTATAATATATATATATATATATATATATATATATATATATATATATATATATATATATATATGAAAGTTATATCGCATAGAACTGATACCTTATCAGCTTTTGATTTGTGTGTTTTATTCAAAGTATTGTTTTGAGTTGTGTAAGATTTTATATTTGCAGGAGTTGGTGCTGGAGGTGAGGAGCAAAAGGCTTCTGCTATATCTATCTTCCATCTACCATGGTTGGCAATTGTGGTCGCCATCTTGTTTGTAGGTACCTTATCCCATGGATCATCTGTTACTTGCTAGGATTTATTTGTTAATGAAGGAAATATATCAATTTAATGCTGCTGGATCCGATTACAATTGGATATTTTACCTGATGATTCTGAGCCTGCAAGATCCTTTTTAAATAGGTACTCCTTAATGCTTGGCTACGAATCTACAGACGTCAACGAAAAGAACAGGAGTTGGTAAATTGATTTATGCTTTTCAGTTATTTACAGTGTTTGGGTAGGGGTTTTTCCACCCTGTCACTGACATCTGTTTGTGTTACAGATGGAATATGAAGTTGTAGAAGAGATTATATATGGCTTGGAATCTGGCATTTTGTTTGGGTATGAGTCCCTCCTGCACTAATTTTCTGTTATTTTGTTCCTTAAGATAAAGATTCACCTCGCACAATTCAAATTAGGAGGGAAAGTAAAACATATTATGCTTCTGTCTGCACACTAAGTTGAGATGTAATATTTTGCCCATGTCAACACGATGATAGCACCTTTTTGAGTTTGGCAGATTGAAGGAGTTAATGTTGTGTGCATGCTGATACGTGTCATTTCATGTGTATCGTTTATATGAGAAGAGGACTCTTGTGTAGTAGCACCAGATGTTACAACAAAGTTTTAGCCTCTCAGATTTGTTGGTGTCAAATTGGACTAGCTATATCTAATTCATAGTTTCACATGATTTAAAAAAAATTCTCCTGCCTGAACCAAATACTTTTGATGATTTTATTTGCTTTTTGGATTTTGAAAAAAAAATAAAATTACAGGATACAAAGAACATTTATTAGTAAACTCATGTAGGTTGCAAGTCATGTTTAAAATCATACATTTAATTGTTACACATCTAATTGCAGAATGGCATCTGTAATATCAAAGATGGGCTTTGTGTTCTTGGAGCAGGGTTTCCCCAGCATACTAGTTCCTATATGCTTGATAATCAGCATATGTTGTAGCGGTACAGGGTTTTACTACCAGGTATGTAAAACACTTGACTATACCGAGAGTTTCATCTTCATATTTACATGTGAATAGAAAGTGTCAGCCACATGAAAATGCACCTGTAGTTTCTTGTTATAATCACGACGATTTATTATATTTCTGGGATAAGAAATTCTTGTCGTTGTTGTTGATGAGTTATTTTGAACAGACTTGGGGTTTAAAGCATGGGAGGGCAATTGTAGTCTCTACATGTGCTGCTGTGGCATCAATTGTTACTGGTGTTGTTGCTGGTATGCTTGCTTTGGGTGAAAGATTGCCTTCAGCGCCAACAGCTCGTCTTACACTTATGCTTGGATGGTAAATTGAGACACTAACTTGTAGTTTATACATTGTTTTTAATAACAATAGCTTCATAATTTATTTAGTTTGGGCCTAAGGATGTTATTGAACCAAATAGGTTTTTCGATTCCATACTAAACTAAATAGTTGACACATGGTGTATCTGCCATTTTAGGCCTCACTTTAGGCATGGTTCATCTGTTATCATTTTAGTTTTTGGAAACCTGAGTTCTGTTTCACTTTGATGCAAAGTGGTAAAATTTTGTCCAATCTTATTGGATGTCATGGGGTAACAAGTATATGGTGCAAAGTTATCATATCAGATTATTCTAATTTTGTCATGCAGCCATAATTCGTGTGATTTATTATTCGTTTTCTCATTCTGAACTGGTCAGTATATTACATGGTTTGAAGTGCTGAAATGAGTAATATGAGTTTGATTTAGGATCCTAGCATCAAGATTGTTGATCCTAAACTATTTTTGCTGCAGGGTATTTATAATTGGTGGGGTGATTTTACTTGTGAGCTCAACACGGCTGGTGCGTCACCTTCCTCGGTCTTTACGACATGTTGATAAGAGCTTCAACGTTAGAAAATCTGGGTCTACCCGTGTTAGGGAGTCCAACCCTAGCACTGTTATCCAGGCATCAACTCTGCATCATTTGATGCCTACTTCTTCCAAAGAGAAGGCTTGATCTGATGACAGCAGGAAGATTCTTGTATATGCATAAAATTCCTTACACATTGATAGACATGAATGTAACTTGAAGCAGATCTTTTTGGTTGGGCAAAGCTGGTGTATAGTAGATAGAGTTCACTCACTATTCTTACGGAGGGCATGAAATTTTTGACATCATTCCTTTCCTGGAAAAATTTTCCACACCTCATTGTGAAAAAATTCATATCTGAAAATGTTTTATATCTTGCTCCTACTTACCTTTCATTATATGAATGATGGTTTCTCCTTCTTTAAAGTGTTGCAATGGATTCCTACAAAATTATAAAATTGTCAAGTATTGAAGAAGATAGGATTTATCTTTCCACCAGCAAAAGCAAGAGCAAATAGCTGATCCTCTGAAAGTAATATGCTGAATAATGAGACTGCTGATATTGCCCAAAAAAAAAATTGCCCAAAAAAAAATGAGAATGCTGATGAGGACCCTCATCCCAACCGCCCATCTTCTTTGAGAATTGAAAATGTGCAGGTGAACCTGTACTAAAGATTGCTTTCTGTATGTAGAAACACAGTTCTCACCTCATTTTCCTGTTTATCTTTAAACTCTGTTCACCTGTGCTTGCCTTCTCTACAAAACATACATTAGGTTTTTTAACCACTAAAACTTACCGTCCACCATGGACGAATTTGAACTATGCATAAGTTAATTAACTATAGGGGATCTCAAATCTCAATCATTCAAAATAAATGTAAAAAAAGGTAAGGAAATAAATTACAGATATTTCCTGAAGTGTAGGCAGCAGAATGGTTCTGAGGCGGGCAATGATGCCAAAAACAATGTCTGCAAGAATTTAGTGATCAAAAAGTTATGGAGGGACCATTAAAGACCCAAGTGAATAGTTTAGATACCTCTGCATTCACTTCATGGGATGGCTGGTTCACCCACCCCACCACCACCCCAGAGAACTAACATCCACTTTGAGGTTTGAGCTAAGCCACTACACCTTGAGGTCCACCATTGTTCTTGAGTCTAGAGCAGCCACTACTGAGACCCATTTTGCAAAACCCTGAACCAACCGGGATGGGGCAGCTTCTTGTGCTCTGTTAGAGCACGAGTGTCATGTCACCCACCACCACTACCCTCTTTGTGGTAAGAAATAACTAATCAGTAGCCACCTTCTGAAAAATGCATGTGGGTTGTAGTTTGGTGCCTCCATTCCCCAGCGGCCCAGCCAACAATATGAACCTAGGGTTTGATATGTTACTGTGCTTTTCACTTTAAGGACAAGTTACCAAAACAGTGGCAGTAGTTAACTGCTTTCCCTTCCTGCTTGTCAAAAAGGAAGCAGTCTAAATAAACACTACTAGAATCCAGAATGATTTTCATGTGGCCAAACACAAGGGGAGTCAAAGAAAGAGAGAGGAGGGGATAGGGGGCCAGAATGAATTAACCTTCTACCAAACATGTTTGTCAAGACCGCAGAACATCTTTGTGGGTCCTTGCAGGAATAACTAAATTCTACAACTGAACAAAACCCCTAGACATGTGTGAACTGAACTGAACTATATAGTCCCTTGCTTTACCTAAGACTCTACCCACCACTAAGAATAATAATCTCCACGGTTGCCTAAATTTTTCTTTTGTAGCTAATCAGAGCTCAGATAAATTACTTGAATCCGGGTTAACTCATTGGATAAGGTGGACTAGCCACTCTGGCGTCGATTTGTCATAAAAGAAGATGATCCTGAAACTTTATTCCTAGAGATACCCGTTTGGAGTTTCAGCGGAAGATAAGCTTAGACATTCAAGTCAAAGGAACTGGGATTAAAAAGGAAAATGTTGAAGAACAGTGGAAGGAAATGCAATCAGCTTTCTTTAGGACTCAGACAAAGAATATCAGCATCACTATTCCACTCTGATCAGCTGAACTTTGAAAAGAATACCAAGGGAATTATGATGCTCCCAAACTACTTGGGGAAGGAGTTAGGAGTCGACACACTAGTTGCTTCGAACAATATTTCTGTTTGAAGTTTCTGACTAGAAGAAGAAAATTTAGAAGATCTGTTGGAAACCTTTTAGCACAATGGGTACTAAGCGATTGTGATTAGGAGTTGCTCTTTAAGGTATCACTTATGGGATGCCTACGTTCAATATAGCTTCACCTATCTCACCTATATAAATAAAATAATGAAATATGACGATCAAATAGTGTTTCAGTTGACCTTAATTTAAAGACTGGATGAATTCACTTGAAATCAAATCACAAGGAATTAAAAAGTACACTGAAATGAAGGGTCTGGTCCCATACAAATAGATTCTTCCAACAACTCGAGTATTGATGAATCAAATCAGGAATCAATTTTGGTGAAAAACCTACATCAATAACTATTTCACCTTGGGTCCTCATGGCTTGAAGCTTGAGAAATAGCAAGTTGCGCCCTTTTCCAGCTTTCATGAGAAGCAATATGTTGATGGGAAGGAGTGTATTGCTGCCAAAGTAAACATATTGTGGATTTGCTTAAGGCTTTATCATTTAATGTCCAGAAAAATTTATTCACTGAAAAACAGGTAATCTTTTTATGAACATGAGGCAAGCAAGTTAGTTTAGTACTATACCTCCATCTGAACCATAAGTTCTTTAGCGTTTGGAGCAGAGACAATTATATCCCGAGCACCTGGCTTGATGAATCCTTCTTGAACACCATTGTCAAATAGTGAAAGCAAGGAGTTATAGTACCCATCTACATTCAGCAAACCAACCTGTGTAATATCAAGTTAGAAATCCCATTAATAGGAAGTTGATCATATATTTTTAGTGGTAAAAATTGGTACCGGCTTTTTGTGAATCCCAAGTTGGGCCCATGTTATCATCTCCAATGTCTCTTCCATCGTTCCATATCCTCCTATAACCAAAAGCAATAATACTGTGAGCACATCCAATTCACAAGCTTAAGAATTACTAACATGGCTACAGTATACTTAGAGTAATATCTGTGGTTCTAAAATTGTAGGGATAAGTTTTCAAGTAATTACCAGGAAGAGCAATAAAGGCATCAGATTCCTCAGCCATAGAAGCTTTCCGCTCATGCATGTCTCTAACTATTCTTACTTCTCCAACAGTTTCACCGGATATCTGTCAAAGTTGTCCATAAAAGTCTGCTAATAATCAACTGAACTCATCTTGGAAGGAGTACTAAAACTAGTACTTGAAAATTGCAAATTTCTCCCCAAACCCCCTAAAGCTACACTGGACAATTTTAAAGACGTGAAAACATCACTCAGCGCCTGACTTCAAGCACGTTTAAGGATGTTTAATCTTACAAGGTCTGCTTCTTAAGAGTAATTGTAAGCTGAAAAGAATCTGGATATTTGAAATATGAAAAGGGGCCTCAAATCAAGCAAGAACAGTTTAATTTACGACCCGTACCTCTCTAGGCATGAGAGCTTTTGGAATGACTCTGCATGTAAAGTGCAAACATAACATATGAGCAACAAATTATCACTCAGAGTCTCAGAGACACAAATTCAACGAATTACAGAGTAAATGTTTTATATGTAATACCCAAGAACATGGCAACCTCCATCAAATACAGTCTGGGATACCAAACCCATCAGCCCGACGTTCCCTCCACCATACACCAAATCTATCTTCCGTTTCACCTGAAATTCACACCAACAAAGCATCATCTTTTAAAGTGAAAATTAAGCTTAGAAGACGAAACCGCATAATATTCATGTTTATTGCAGTGCACACTGATTTCATGGATTTTCGATGGATGTGCATGAAGTAATATACTGTCAGAAGGAAGTCAATGTTCATGATCTTAAATCACAGCCCAGAATCTTCCAATGGCCAATTACCAAACAGAACAAAACCCGGTTCAGGACATTAAGACATTACATAACCATTCAACACCTCTAAATTTAGCACAAAAATCACCAAGAAGAGCGTGTTTGAAGCAATCCCAACCAAAACAACCCCATACCATTAACCAAAATACAGAAACCCCAGAAAACAACACATCTTTCTTTATGAATATGAATATCAATATGGATTTTTTTTTTCTTTTTTTTGAAAGGATCAATATGGATTCTTTAATATCAATACGAACTCATAATCATCCAAGCCAAGATTACATATTTAAACCACATATTGACCTGACAACAAAAAACACAAGCCGTTAATCATTAAGAAAACAAACAAACAAACAAACCAGTTCATTGCCCAACTCAAGAGCAGCATCACTGAAGACTTGTCTGTGGCCAGAGTTGCTTCCACAAAACACACAAATCCTCTTGAACTTGCTACTCTCTTCCATTCACACTTGCTACTTATACAACTCTTCGTGATCAATCCCAAACTCTTTGTGGATAAAGAGTTGAACAGAGGAACCAAGAAAAAGAATGGCTAATGCCTAATTGTTATCTTATTACATATGAAGATTCTATCTTACTTTAACAGCTAAATCCCAAAGCTTTTTACAGAGATAGAGAGAAGGAGGAAGTAAAAGATTAGTTCTTTAAAAGACCAACTGGGTCGATCCTACACCAAACCTAGGCAATCAAAATCGAGAAGGTGATCGATTTTTATATCCAGATAGAGAAGCAAGGAAAGCCCACATGAGCCCTATCTAATCCGACGGATTCTTTTGTCGGCTCTATCAAATTATAAGATTAAAAAAGAGTTATTCTTTAATTGAAAACAATATAATCTCTTTGTTTTTTTCTCTTTCAAATCAAATAAAATAGAGAGAATTCCACAAATAGTCACTTAACTATGATTCATTCGACACTTTGGTCACTCAAGTTTCAAATATATCACTTTAGTCACTTAACTATTACACTGTCAATCACTTTAGTCACCCAAGGGGCATTTTATCTCACTTTGATCACTTCTCCCAATCATTTTAATACATATTTCTTAATTTTTCACAATTGATTGGACGAAAATATTATTAATATTGTGGTAAATATTTTTTTTTAATGAAAAAAATTTAAAAAAGTGACTAAAGTGAATAACAGAGTTAAAGTTGAATGACCAAAATGATATATTTAAAAAGTAAGTGACCAAAGTATAGAATAGGTAAAAGTTAAGTGACCATTTGTGATATTCTTCCAACAAAATAATGCAAATTCTATTCATAGAAATTGGAAGAGGACAGATTAGTATAGGACTGTAGGCTCTGGGCCACTACTGGGACTTTGACTTATGCATAACAATACTTTTGTTAAATATTAATTTAATAGTTTGATGAAACGTTTATTTATAGGACAATAATTAAAAACAAAATAGGTTTATTTCACTATCCTCGCTATTTCATAAGGAATATATTTTGGATTATATGAATGAGTTTTACTATCAAAATGTTGAAATGAATCTTTATGTTTGTGTGGTTTTGTTATAGATTATGTACAAAAATTTTGAGCATGTCATTTGTGTTCTTTAAGGACACTTTTAGAGATACAGCAAACAATACGAGAAAGTTTTATTTATAGCGAGGATAGTGATTTTCCTTTACCCTTTTAATCATATGTAAGGAATAAGGACAAAAATGTATACATTGTTTGGTTATGATCATGATTCATTTAACTATAATAATCATGATCGTATCAAAAAAAACTATAATAATCATGATGATTTAAAACTAGGGAAAATAATGTGGCCACACAATGATGAATGCTGTATTTACACAAATACCCCTTGGAGTTGACACATTAAATAGGGACATTACACTAACTTTTCTATTACACACTTATCTGTCATGTCATGATGGTTAATATGACTCATTTAGTACTGCTTGGCTGCTTTGTTGACATGCAAGAGCATTTGACATTGCTTTTAGGACTGTTTTTACTTATTTAGGAGTGACTTTAGTCTTCCAGAAGCAAATATCAAACGAGCCAGCTGGTTGGTCAAATTTTTTTATAATAAGATGAGATTGGTAACACTCAAATTCTTCGTGGATTTGCTTTGGCGATGGTGTTTAATTAAGATAATGAAGAAAACCCGTGTTGGTATGATATTTTTAGGATTAGAAGCATAACTACCTTAACCACCAAAGCCAAAGGAAGACTGGTCATAGCTGTTTCTTTCCTCCCAATTCCTAAACTCAAGCCTACTGTTTCGGATGATGCTACGAATGACTTCAATTCCGAATTGCAATTGCGCTGGTTCTCTCTTCTTCGAGGAAAACAAGCATCAAACCCAACGTTGTGGAAGCGAAGCTAGCTAGGAGCCCCTTTTGAATTCGAACCTCGATCGAGAAATCCAAGAACCAAGGGGATCTAAAACAAAAACACAAAGCTAGGCAGTACATCAAAACCATGAATGGAAATGCTTTAACAATGAAGTTGTACAGATTCAACTTCCCCAATATTGATTTTGATGTTTGAGTACTCATATGGGAAGAAGCATACCCACGGATGAAGCCGACCTGCTGATTCATCCGGTGTTTCCATTGTCACTCTTTGCTGCTGGGATGGCCGCAGCTACCATTGCCATGATCACAGCTCTTTGTAGTTTTAGACGAAAAAGGCCGCGTAATGTTGATGAGGATATGCTACAATCTCCGGGCGCAACAAAGACGAAAGAGGAAGCACTACAACCTGATGACGTGAAAACAACAGAAGAACCAGCAGAACAAGCGGCAGCAGCAGCAGCAGCAACAACAACAGCAATGTCGAACGAGACCACAGCACCCCAAGAACCCGAAACAGTAGATGAGGAAAAGGAAAATGAAGATGGAGCAGATTTTAAAACAAAAGAACTCCCACTTCCTCCAGGAAAGAAGGCCTTAGGGTTAGAAGCTCGGACGACTAATTGTTGGAATGCAAGCAATGTCAATACGACAACATCTCAGATAAAGAAATCGGCTTCTGAAAGACGGCTGCTGTCGAATTTGAGCATCAAGCTACCGAGAAGCTTGTCAATGGCGAAAAGGGGAGAGAAAAGTAAGGACGAGTGTAATAACAAACGAAAGAACGGGAGAAAGTTGTCCATGTCGTCAATGACGAAACAGGAAGAATCGATTTGGATGAAGACGATCATATTAGGGGAGAAATGTAAAGTGCCAGAAGAAGATGACATTGTGATTTACGATTCCAAGGGAAGAAAAATCCCGGCTTACCACCCGAAAAGTAGGCAAAACTCCTTTATTGATCAGACCGCAATTCCGAACCAGTTTAACAGTAGGCAATGGTCCTTCATTGATCCAAGTGCAATTCCAGATCAAAGAAGAAGCAATGCCACAAATGTAGAAATAGATCAAAACAAAAAAGTTGGAGATCATCAAAAAATGATCAGTTCGGATCACGAAGAATTAATGTCCTTGTCTCAACTCTGAGGTCGTGTAAATTTTATCAGTATCCAACTGTTGTACGTGGCTTATACGTGGCTTGTCTTTGGAGTACGATGTATAGTGTTCATGTCAACATTGGTTGTTTTTGTTTTTGTTTTTGAGAGAGTGACAAACTTTTTTTTTCTTCCTGCTCATCAGCAGATTAATTAGTTAGTCTTATGATTTCTAGGTTGTTTTTGCTTCTGACTTTACTATTATGACAGATTTATTCACCTACTCAATGTTAGAAATCATGGTAGAAACGAAGAGGCAAAGAAAATGGCTATGGAGTACTCTGTAACAAATCGTAGAAATCTGGGTACATGGATGAATGAAGAAGACGATGTACAGTTACAAAGAAAATGACCAACCCTCAGTAAAAGATAAAAACTCCATATTTATGCTAATGTGGTTATTATCTCTGTTGACTGTTGACTTTGACCATCAACATATGACTTGTACTCTTAACATCCCCCCTCAGACTAGTGCTGGGATCCCCAACTCCCAAGCACTAGGGTGCTACAGAGAATGTGTTTTCAACCAGGAGGAATGAGAGGAAGTGATCGCCACGAATTCGAAGACTCACAAGCTTGCCTACAATTCATTAAATTTCTGTCCAGAGTGGAAGGTAGTAGCCAAGTTCTTGGTGTCCGCAAAACTGCAAGTTTCGTGAGGAGAGCTTGCTGCAATTGAGGTCGAGTAGGAACTGATAATGAAAATGGCAGAGACTTGACAACTTGTGATTGAGAAGCATTGTTAGTTGGCTGAGTAGCAATGGAGGGTGGCTTTGGGCCTTTGGTTGAGTGCAAATGGAAGCAGACAAAGCTTGAGGTGCTGCAGGGGATGGTGGTTGACAATCATACTGATGCCTTGTAGCAAATATCTGAGGTTGAGGAATTCTAAGATGACATTTGTAGGCAGGGTGACCAATTTTCTCACAAATTTGGCATACTACCGAAGAACTTGATGCACCCTGCTGTTGTTAACAATTCCTGTAATAACACTTGTATGCACTGTGCCCTGGTTTTTCACAGATCTGACACACAATGACATTGATGAAGTTCCCATTGGTTCTTGGCTTCCCATTGTTTAGGTTTGAGTGGAGAACGCCATTTTTCTTCAAATCTTGTATTGAAAAAATGGATCTTGAAGAATTTGAGTAGTACAAACGGCTACAGCATGAGCAACACAAACAACTATAGAATAACCCCAAATCTTGATTCACAAACAGATTTTCACAAATCAAGAACAAAGCAGAGTAGATCTGCAAGTAGAGAGATTTCTTTTTGACTGGTAATTTGATGATTCTAAAGGGTAGTTTCTTGTTGGTTTTGCTTGATTTCTTGAACAATATTGGTTTTCTACTAGTAATTGAACAAGGAAAACGAAGAACAAAGAAAGAAGAGGAGGAACTTAGGGTTTTTGATCGGAGTTGCAGCGGAGAATCTTGATGAAGAATCGAAGTTGTAGCGGAGAACTTGATGAAGGATTGAAGGTCAGGCCACCATGGGCTTTGATACCATGTTAGAAATCATGGTAGAAACAAAGAGGCAAAGAAAATGGCTATGGAGTACTCTGTAACAAACCGTAGAAATCTGGGTACATGGATGAATGAAGAAGACGATGTACAGTTACAAAGAAAATGACCAACCCTCAGTTAAAGATTAAAACTCCATATTTATGCTAATGTGGTTATTATCTCTGTTGACTGTTGACTTTGACCATCAACATATGACTTGTACTCTGAACACTCAATAAATTATTTGCTCAATTGTTGTTATTTGATTTAGATTATATGCTCGGATGTTCAGTAAAAAGAATAAAACTCTCTAGCCCTAGCGCCGCGAGAGAGCACAAATTAACGCAGCCAACTCGTTCCTTGTCCGACGGCAGCCATGGATAGCGTCGGCTTTGCCGCGTAGTCTCTATGCTGGCTGCCGGACGGGCACTTCAACGCCCTAGGCTGAGGTCGGGAGATGTTTGTTTGGCTTGGGGTTTGGTAGGTTGTTTTGATGGCAGGTTTGGAAGGCTTTTCTGGACGTCTGTGGTGGTTTCTATGCAGGGATGGCGCGATCTGGAGGCGGCGAGGATCTGGGAGCATCTAGGCGACGGGGCGGTTTGTGGGTCTCGGGGCTAGTGCATTGGCAGTGGCTCGGGGGGCTTGGGGCGGTGCTGGCTTGTGGAAGAGGTTGGCGGCGCGACTCTTGGTGATTGAGGCTGGTTTTTACGGCAGGACTTATGGGCGGCGCGACTCTTGGTGAGGCTGGGGCTGTACTCATGGGCGGTGCTGCACAGGCAGCTGTAGACGTGATGGAATGGTGGACTGAGCTTGGGTCAACCCAGTTTTGCTGGGCCTTGAGTAGGGCTCTTCTCTTTGGGCCTGCCCTATTGGGCCTTCTAATTTAAGCTGGGGCTGTTTTAACCCTAAGCCATTTTGTATGTTTTTTAGTTAAGTCTAAATTACAATAAATTTCTTGTATTTAGGAAGCTAAGCACCGTTGTGCACTCTATGTACCTCTAACGCCTCTGGAGTAGTACCAAAGGAGGATTCCCGCTATCTCTACGTATTTAATTGTATAATGAGTAGGTCTATTTCTGTGTACCACTGTGGGTACTACCACTATCTTCTTGTCTGCCTATGCCCTTAAATGACAGTGGAATTGTATGTAACGATCTATTCTGGCTTGTGATGAATATAACAATCATTGATCGATTGATTCGAAAAAAAAAAAAAAATCTAGATTATATGCTCGAGAAAAATAAAATATTTATAAAAAAAAAATCACTGTTATCCATCCTTAAATTTTAGTCCTATGAAAGTTGAGTAATTAAGCAAGAAATTTACTGAATATGTGAATAGGAAATGACTAATTGACAAGATTAAAAAATTTAATAACTTGAGGAGGTTGAAGATGACCTAATTTTCTATTACACCCATGATTTGGTCCCATATATACATGCAAGGACAACAGCTCGATCCTGAAAAGCAGATAATACATTGAACCTTATCATCATATATGCCTCCCCTTATTTCCATTAGGAATTTAGCTGGTTCATGTCTCCATATATGTACCTAAAGTTGGGACTTGGGAGTGGAAAAATGATTCATCTGAAAATTAGGTCACTAAGCATGCAATTGATCTAGACATTATTGTAACAGAAGAAAAGTCAAGCAATTGACATTTGATTTCATATTAATTTATCCCATTTGAATATTTGATCCATTTCCGGCTCGAGCATAGTGAGGAAGAACTGATAAATGATTCTTATTCCAAGTGATTCTTATGTTTGCTAAAAGTAAACAAACAAATACATCAATTCCACTTTGAGTGATCCATATTATGAGAACCACAATGCATGCAAGGCAAATTAGTAACAATATTCCACTATAAGGGTTAATAGTAATTTCTAATTTATTAAAAACAATTTATATTCTCAATATGATTCAGTCATATTGAATCTTAGATCCTTAAAATTTTAAATATGTGCTAAGCTCCTACCATCGGAAAGATCAAAAGTATATTACGAAATTGTGTTTGGGAAAACTTATAAGCAGCTTAAACTAAAAACAATGAACAATAACGTGTTTGGTAAAACTGAAAACAACTTCTTTTATTTTAAGCCAGAACTCTTTTAGAGCCAACCAAGAGCAGAAGCACATTCAATTTAACTTATAGAAGCATCTTATTTTTTTACCATAGCACTTTTAATTTCAAATTAAGTAAAATATTTTGTCACTGTTATAAGTATTTTTAAAGTCTAGTTTACCAAACACTCAACCGATTTACATATCACAGTGAGATCGTATTCCCATATTATAGAATAAAGCCAATTTATCTTACTAACACATCCGTATCAAATTGGACCTAGACCTCCCTAAACTTTGATAAATGGCTACTATCTCTCCATTACCACGTAATATACGTGCAAATTCCAAGGTGCCACGTTAAGGAACGAGTCAATTTTATACGCTCTGTATTTATTGATGAAAAATAATTTTGACCAAAAAAGAAAAGAAAAAAACATCCCCCCATCCTTGGAAATCCGAGATTCCTAGCTAGAAGCGCGTTGGACAGAAAGTGAGATCGATAGAGAGAGAGGAGAGGGGACAGGGGACAAGTCACAAGTCACAAGTAGTTGTTGTTGTTGTTGTTCAGAGAGAGGATTTGAGGAGAGTCCGAGGAAACCTCCTTCTCTCTCTTTGCTCAAGCAGAGACTACTGGCTTACGTGCCGCCTCTCTTCTCTGAATCAATTTCTGGTAGGTTTCCTTTTTTACGTATTCAATTCCTCCTTGCCCATCTCCCATTTCCAATTCTTCCTCCCTAGATTTCCATTCCACAAACTATTGGGAAACTGGGCATTGAGGAATTGAATTCACCGGATACATGTTTGTATCGATTTGAGGGGTTTCAAGTTGTTTGGTCTCTGGTTGGCGATCCGAACGATTCCAACGTTTGATTTTTGTTAATGGGTTTGTGATTGATCCACCGGAGCATTGTTGGGATCGAGTTAATTGTTGGTGGGCTTGCTTGGTTTGGCTGTATATCTTTGGATGTATCTAGTTATCACCCAAGAGCAGGATCGGCTTGTGAGCGTAGCCGACTCGTTTCTGGGTGTTCTCAGGCCATTTGACCTGAAACTTCAACAGAATCCATTCATTTTTTGTTCTTCCAGAGATAGATGGGATAAGGAGTTCTTCAAACTTCAGGGAGGATAATAAATTTTAAGAATTTGTCGATTTTTGGCTATAATATTGTGACGAGTTTGAGTCTTTGAGATGGGTTCTTCTGCGCAAAGATCATCAACCTTGACCACAAATGTGGCAGAATTAGTTGATGTTTCAGCTAAGCGGCCCGAGGTCTCGTACATTGATACCATGCCTATTTATGTTAGGGAGCTTATTGCTGGAGGGGCAGCTGGGGCATTTGCTAAGACTGCTATTGCGCCGCTGGAACGGACCAAGATACTCTTGCAGGTGAGGCATATCTAGAAATTCTCCATTTCATTTTCGTATAAGGTTCTTTCTTGTTTTTCGAAGTTTGAGTCATTATACTTTTGGTACATTGCTCTTCACTTTTTTGTTATATGTTTGTTTGTGTAGCCTTTTGTAATATGTATGTTTGTGTATTTGCATGGGAATATATAGACAAGAACAGAGTTTCGTTCCCTGGGGGTAGGTCAATCTTTGAACAAGGTACTAAAGCATGAAGGCTTTCTAGGATTCTACAAGTAAGTTGGACATGAAGAATCAATTTTTTCTTTTTTCTTTTCCTGTTTCCGTTTGGTGTCGTCCTCCATAGTGTTTAATTCGTTCTTTAACTTCTTGTTGTCCTTCAGAGGAAATGGAGCTAGTGTTGTTCGAATTGTTCCATATGCAGCCTTACATTACATGGCATACGAGCGGTATAGGTGTTGGATCTTGAATAACTATTCTGCTTTGGGATCAGGGCCTCATATTGATCTTTTAGCCGGTTCAGCAGCTGGAGGAACAGCAGTCATATGCACTTACCCCTTGGACTTGGCTCGCACAAAACTTGCTTATCAGGTCATTATCCTTTGCACGTATTTATAATCAGAACCTCTTGTTTCTACAAATTTAAAATTTAGGATGCAGACTGAAGAAGTTTAGCACACATTGTGGAAATACTTATGCTTAGTCAGGATCTGTACTTTCAAGTTCATGATCGATTAGTATGTTATCTAATCTTCTTTTATTTGCTTGATCGATCATGGTTTTACAGGTTGTTAACACCAGAGGAAAATTCACTTATGGTATGAAAGGTGTTCATAGTCAAATCTCTTATAAGGGCATTGGTGATGTGCTCTCTAGTGTCTACAAGGAAGGAGGTCTGCGGGGGCTTTATCGCGGCGTAGGTATGTATGTCAGTACATGTCCGAGGGCCTGATAATGATATGTAATAAACCTCTTGTTACAATCTTTGTGTTCATGAATGAGTGCTATTCCCATTTTATAAGTAACATTAGCAAAGATCTTTCTATCGAGTCCTCATATTTATTTGTGTATCTTAGTTTGATTGATCTGTCAAAATTTGTACCAATTTGAAGTGTCCTTATGTGATATATGATGGACAAAGCTAATACTGGGTTGAACCTTCATTGGCTTTATCAGGCCCCACACTGACCGGAATCCTTCCTTATGCTGGTTTAAAGTTCTACATATATGAGAAACTTAAAAGCCATGTTCCTGAGGAGTATGAAAAGTCTATTGGGATGCGCCTTTCCTGCGGAGCTTTGGCTGGCTTAGTGGGGCAAACCTTCACATACCCATTGGATGTTGTTAGGAGGCAAATGCAGGTATTGATTTGTTGAAGTCTCACTTTTTTTTTTTTTTCTTTTTTTTTCTTTTTTGCATCATTGCATGGCATTGGACTTTGATGCAGCAAGAAGCTATGAGGTCATAATGTTATATGCCAATATAATGAGAAAATTTACTGTATGTTACGGAGTTTCGAAGGATTAGAATGAACAAATGCAGTTGGTTGAATACGGAGGAAATACGATTTGAATTCTCACATTAGTTTTGGGATGTAACAGGTTGAGAATCTGCAGCCTTCAGGTGGTGTTAGGTACAAAAACACAATGGACGGACTTAAATTTATTATCCGCAATCAAGGATGGCAAAAGTTGTTTGCAGGCCTGAGCATTAACTATATCAAGGTGATCGCTTATTCTGTATGGATCAAATGATTGTACTTTGACAGGATTTCTGTTTTGCGTATGTTATTTGATAGGATCATTTGTGTATTATCAGAAGCATTTGAACCAGTTATGCCAATTAGAAAGAATATAAATCTGTGGTTCTTATGATAACTATGCTAATTTTTGTGTTTTGACCTGTTTGCCTTGCCTAACAAAATGGTTGTTATACTGTGCTCGCAGATTGTTCCTTCTGTTGCAATTGGTTTCACAGCATATGACGCGATGAAAGTTTGGCTCCACGTTACACCCCAACAGAAGTCCCAACGAATAACTGCTGCGTAATCGGAGAGACTCAGAATCTGTAACATAGAAACTTCAAATAGATGGCATCAAGCCATCAATTGAGCTAATACAAATGTTCTGTCTCTGAATTACAAGAGATTATTGATTTTACACCATTGTTATTCCAATTAAGTTTCTATCTACGATTCACTTGGAGTGATTTCACTATCAATAGCACCCAGCAAGTATCAAAACACGGCGAATTTTGGCAGTGTGTCCGGAATATGCATGTTTTTGGACTTTTAGCAAATACTTTCCACATGGAGCCATGAACAGGGAGAAAGTCTTGCCCTTCACAAAGGGCTTGTGAGCTTGTCTTTGTTTTAGTCAATAAAGGCTTGTCTCCTTCATAGAAGACCCCATGGTCCTTTTATGTGGATGGGCTGATAGGGCCATTTTGTTTTTGTGAAAAGTGATTCCTCATGGTTATCCCATTCTATTCCACTACCAATGGCTAGGACTAGGAGTACTGTGTATTAGAAAGATACATACTTTTTTCTCTTGAACAGAAAATTCCATGCAACCCAGTAGTTCTACCATTTTCCATTTTCTTTTAAATTTCTGATAGAAAATGTCACTCTCCAAATGAGTCATTTCTGTCTGTCCTGGCATGCCAATCACTTGCCTTGGGAGCAAGGGGTCTTGACTCACCAAGCTTTCATAGCTCATATCTACGAGTCCAATATGTACTACTATTCTTCAAGAGTCACTTCTTGTTAGATGTATATCCTATCCATTCCTTCGAAGATGAGACAGTATATATAAATATTGGAGTTATGGCACGAACCACTTTTGTACTAACAAGCCAAGTGGTTATCTGCAAGGAAAGGCCAACTTCATATCCAGCGGAGGTTGAGCTGCCAAGTCAAGTATATTTCTTTTTCCTTGTGACAACTCTAGTAGTCGACTTGGCTGGTTTTTAATTCTGGGTTTGTCACAAGTTGACCGACACCTCAACAAACTAACCAAGTTAATGGAGCTGGATAATCAAAGTAATATGCCTGTTGTGCTTTGGAAATGGGGCTCGTAATAAAGTTATCATACCTAACCTACCCTTGAAGATAAAGAAATCAATTATTGGAAACTGTTATCAGTGTTAAGGACAGTGACTCCTCCATTATTGGTGTCTTGACCATGCACTAAAACATAATACTGCCACACCAACTGTGTTACAGATTCATGGTTGTTACTTGTTAGAGGGATAGAGTAACAATTCCATCGCAAATGGGGTAAAAGTCCTATGAATTAGGATTAGATTACTCTTTCCATTAAAGAAGAAAATAACTGAAGTAAAGAAAGACTTGCAGAAGTCAATGAGTCAGTCTGGAAGAGATTCAAGTTTCAACAACCAAAATCGCTTATCAGCTTCTTGTCCCTAACTTCACAGTCTCTAGCGTACACAGTGTTGACCATGCAAGCTTAGACTTTTGCCATTAAAAGCATGTGTCAGTAAATATATCACTAGTTAGGAGCTTCTTCAGTCTCTCTCTTTAACTTCCATGAAGCTACCGACTTTGATTTTTCAAACAATTTACCAGAGCCACTAGTAAGCTTATGTATATAAAGATGATAATCTGACTTCATTCTTCAAAATTCTCTCCACGCTACCAAGCTGACTTGAGAAATAAAAATTAAGGAGGAGGAAGAAAAAGAAGAAGAAGAAGAAGAGGGGCTTGCATTGCATGTAAGATAAAGCTTAACTAATATTCTTGAGCATCTCACTTCATACATATTGATATACCTCATTTCATTCTTTAGTTCATAAAGCTTGATGGGTTCTTGTTGTTTAGTTTGGATATGTTGGTGATGTGTTTTAACTCCATGACAATTTTAGCCTGATCTGAGTTTTGTGGTGCTTAATTTCCAGTTGGGTTTGCTGAGCGAGTTCCTCATTTGATCACTGCCAAACTAATGGGTCTGACCGGCACCATGGAAACACTTACCGTGAGGTCCATGAGCTTAAGTACTGAAGATTCAGAACCCCATAACAAGTCTAATGGGTTAGACTATAAGAAAAGTATGGAAAGGTCAATGGGCTTCAAGAAACGGGAACCCACAGAAGAAAAACTCAAAACAGCATCTGATACATTTGATGAGAAATCACATTCAGATTCTTCAGTTGGTAGAAACTGTGAAAAAATGCAGATAAAGAAACCCACAATACTGCTTCCTGAACCAATCATGTTGTTTTCTCCAAAGCCGGTGGCTAGTGAGCGCGATGCTGCAGCAACTAGGCTTCAGAAAGTGTATAAGAGTTACAGGACTCGGCGCAACCTCGCAGATTGTGCTGTTGTGGTTGAGGAACTATGGTGTGTACCTTGAAACTGTGACAATTTTTTTTTCTGATACCCTTTTGTTAATTTGTTGCTTATACGTGCGTGGTGTATTTTTTGAAGGTGGAAAGCCGTAGAGTTGGCAGCTCTGGAACGAAGCTCAGTGTCATTCTTCGACATTGAGAAACATGAAACTGCTGTGTCAAAGTGGACAAGAGCTAGGAAAAGGGCAGCTAAGGTACTAATTTAATTTGGTTATGTGAATGAAATTGCTGAGATGTGCAAATTAGTGGAGGAGATCAAAGTTAACAAACCAATATGTTTGTGTTTGTAGTTAGGGAAGGGGTTGTGCAAGGATGAGAAGGCTCAGAAACTAGCCCTGCAGCATTGGCTTGAAGCTGTGAGTATATCCATGCACTTCTATACATTCAATTTTGTACAGAAAGCTGTCTTCATTGTGCTTTTTTCCCTTTTTAATTCTGTTTACAAAACTCTGTTGTTTATGATTCTTGTACTTTTTTCATTGAATAATAGAAGAAAGTAACAGCTCATTTCACTAGGATTCTATAAAGCAGTCCATGTATTTTAAGCTGAAAGACATTGTTGGCGTGCAAGGATCATTAGATAGATCCTAATAAATTCTTAGAAATTGAACTATATGGACAATCCTCTAACTAGGCTCACTGATCCAGACATTTTTTTTTTAGTGACATCGGAACTGATCAAACAGAAACTGAAAATTGATGCTTTTTTTTACTGCAGATTGATCCACGCCATCGGTATGGACACAATTTGCAATTCTACTATGATGTGTGGACTGCTTGCAAGAGCACTCAACCTTTCTTCTACTGGTAATGAAAACATCTTCTATCACACACAGTCGTATAAGATTTTCCTAGTTTTCTACGAGTTTAGCACTCATGATATTAACCTGTTTTTCCTTCACCCTGAAACTGAAGGTTGGATGTTGGTGATGGTAAAGACACAAATGTCAAGAAGTGTCCAAGGCCTGATCTCCAACGCCAGTGCATCAAATATCTTGAACCAGTAAGAACTCAAATACTAGTCACTAATTACTACTTTGATGTTCATAATGTGCAGCCTCCATAGTAATAGTTTTGACCTTTTCATTGTTTATTGCAGAGAGAGAGAGAAGCATATGAAGTGATTGTAGAGGAGGGAAAGCTAGTGCAAAAGCAATCAGGGTTCCTTGTTGACACAGACCCTTCATCTAAGTGGATATTTGTGCTGAGCACATCAAGGTCTTTATATGTAGGCCAGAAAAAGAAAGGTGTTTTTCAGCATTCAAGTTTCCTCTCTGGAGGGGCTACTACTGCAGCTGGAAGACTAGTTGCTCATAATGGGGTTCTTGAGGTACATATATTGTATTATACAGTTAGATTTAATTTTAATTTCTCAACTACACGTAGTGCTAAGCTAATCAAATTCCTTATCTCTCACTTTCGTTTTTTTCAGGCTATATGGCCATACAGTGGTCACTATCTTCCAACCGCAGACAACTTCAAGGAATTCATTAGCTTCCTGAAAGAGCACAATGTAGACCTCACCAATGTCAAGGTGATTAGACTAATAAGCAAAAGATGTTTATTTATTTTTACACCAAGTAAAATAAAGATTGAATTTTGAAAATTATTTACTGTTTTACAGATGTATGCTGTTGATGAAGACAAAGCATATCAAAATGAGGAGTGCTCTAAGCCAGAGGTGACTGGTTCATCCACAACCAAAGTGACCTTGGATGATTCTAGTAGTGGTGCTGCCATTGAAGTTCCAGCAGATCATCATCAACAACTTGAGAGTAATGGGAGCAGTTCAAGTAGTAATGCAGATGAAGCAGAAGAAGAACAAGCACAAGCATTTGACATGTCAAAGCGCTTGGCTTGCAAGTGGAGCAGTGGCATTGGGCCACGTATTGGGTGTGTGAGGGACTATCCAGCTGACCTTCAATCCCTAGCTCTTGAGAAAGTCAATCTATCACCAAGAGTCACATTGGGCCGCCATGAAAGCTATGCCCCAATTCCCTCACCTAGACCAAGCCCAAAGATCAGGGTCTCACCTAGGCTTTCCTATATGGGCCTCCCCAGCCCAAGGGTACCCAATTCCAATTAGACATTTTAGGCCTCGTTTGGTTCTCGAACTAAACGCTAGAAAATAGTATTTGCAACCTCGAGCTAAAAGAATCATTTCAAAGTTCAAACCCTTTAGTCCGCTTGCATTTGCTTTTCATTTCCGAAAAACTACTTTCCGGAAACAAAAGAGACTCAGCTCTCGAGAGTGGGTACATCTTATTTCCGAACTTGTTTAGGGAGTCATAAGAACGAAGCCGAACTTGTTATTCTTTTATTTATTTGTTTCTCTTTAAATTAGTTTTTCTTTTCAAATTTGTATACATGCCCTTCTTGTGAATGGTGCAAAGACAATGTCCCCAGGCATCATTCTTTTTCTTCCTCTGGGTTATATGCAACACAGGCATCATTCAATGATAGTACAACACTGCTAATCATTTAGTAGAAGGAATCCAATGTACTAGACATAAAACAAGGATTCCAAATTCAAAGAGGTAGTCGATGACCATAAATTAAATGAATTTATTCTAAACCATAAAAGGAGGAATCCAAGGAGAAAAATTGAAATAAAGAACAACCCTTTTTCTGGAAGTCCATTAATTTAAACATGGAATTGGAAGAAAGTTTGGAATTTTGAAATCTTGGTGGCAAAGGGACAAGAGTGTTCAACCTCGATGTCAACGACTGACAAACATTATAAAGTCTAGTTGGTGTTTGTTGAGAAATTCGAAAATAAAAAAATTAAGTAAAACACAAAATGCACTTTTCTCTAAATAAATGCTTCTTTTCCTGAACACTCCTCAGTCTCCGGTCTCTAGTCCACTGTCAATTTTCTGTGCATGATTCAAAGCAAAGCAATTATAATAACAGAAAGACAATAATTAGTATCCTTTAAAATCTCAGTCTCTTCTGTTCTGTGTACTTCGAGTCTCTGGCCATGTATTGTAATCTTATCATAAACCTCAGCAATTCTGTGTAGGGTGAAGGAAAATTTTCAATTACGTCAAATGTGTTCATCACATTCAAGGTTTAATTTGTTTTAGTTTAGCCTAATTTGTGCAATAGTTTAGTCACTTTGAGTGTAACCTAGCCTGTCCACAATCACAGTTTGTATTTATGTAATAATGTGTCTATTGTGGAGAATTTGTAACATCCAAACACTTTTGGTCATCCGGTCATAAGACAACACTCAATTTTTACACATTATCATAAGATTAGACAGTAGTTGCAAGAGCTGGCCGAAATCTAAATGAACAAGTGAAAAAAACCTTATATTTTTCCAACAACCTTTTCACCACTTCCCTCGAGGATTAGTATGAGTTCCTAAGTGTTCGTTACAAAAGTACGAAATCGTTATGGCTTTGTTAAGATCAACTGGAATAAAACAAGGATCCCTACAACAACTGCCATTAAAACATTGGGAGGCAATATGAACTAACCCAAGATCCAGTTTAGGTTTCTAACATGAATCAAGTTAGTATGTTCTTAAATGATAGAATTTAGTTTCTACCTACTAGTTCAAACTTGGCCTCAATCACATGGCCAGAACTGTGAAGGTTGCAACCAGAAATTGAAAATACAAAGCACAAATGAATGATCCAAGTACAGTGACTAGTCAGCCAATCCAGGGAGATACATTGTCGGTTTTCCTTTTAACCCTTTTGTTAACTTTTAATGTACTGACAAAACAGAGTCGTGCCGTCGTGGCCACACTCATCATTCTTCCCCAAAAAAAGTGGTGGCTGTAATTTCGTAAATTTTGCAGAAAACTGGGGGCAAACAACTGCACCACTTCCAAAGAATCGAGCGCCATTTATACTTTGGCTCTTGTCCGTTGTTGTGTGTTTGAATTTCAAATCTCGAACGGCTCTTCGTCTCAGTACCAACACCACACTCCCCACTAATCCCACAAAACAAAGCCAACCACGTCCCACGTTGGAGTCTGTTTTCTAAAAACAGTCTTAGATAGCCCATTGAGGCATTGAGCTCTCTCTCTCTTTCTCTCTCCTCTTTCTAGTTTTTCCAAAGATTTGAGCTTCTGTTTTTGCTTCTTCTAAGAAGAAGAGGTTCTCACAAAAATGGGTGCTTCAGGAAAATGGGTGAAATCCCTTATAGGTTTCAAAAAACCCGACAAAGATGACCAAGTAAAGCTCGCATCTTTCTTCTCCTTTGATCTGTTTAGACCATATTCACTGTGCAAGAACTTTCTCTAAATCTCTTTTTTTTTTTTTTTTTTTTGTAGGAAAAGTTGAGTGGGAAGAACAAGAAATGGAAGCTATGGAGGAATTCGTCAGGGGATTTTGGGTCTTCTTGGAAAGGATTCAAAGGGAATCACAGGGCTGCTTCTGAAGGGTCTGATTCACCGAGAAGGGCTGAAGCCTACACTGCTGCAGTGGCTACAGTGGTTCGAGCTCACCCTAGAGATTTCAGAGTTGTCAGGCAAGAATGGGCCGCTATCAGAATCCAAACCGCTTTCCGAGGCTTCCTGGTAATTAAACTGCTCTGCTTTTCTTCCCTTTTTTTTTACTTCATTAGCATAATTTTTAAATCTAAAACAATAGATCTAGTCATCTAGATTGATGTCTCTGGAATCGGATTTAAGCTAGTTGATGTAAGAAAGTTTAGATCTTTGTTGCAAAACAGTTCAGGATCATATATGTTATAAGCCAGAGTACTCTGTTCTGTTATTACACGTTTGAAAGTTTGAAACTGGTTTACAGGCAAGAAGGGCTTTGAAGGCGTTGAGAGGAATTGTGAGGCTTCAAGCTCTGGTTCGGGGAAGACAGGTGAGGAAGCAAGCGGCTGTAACACTGAGGTGCATGCAAGCTCTCGTTCGAGTTCAGGCACGTGTCAGGGCTCGCCGCGTGCGAATGTCCATTGAAGGCCAAGCTGTGCAGAACATGCTCAATGAGCGCCGCACCCAAGCTGATATCTTAAAAGAAGCTGAGGTAGTTTAAACTTCAACACACTTTGCTTTCGTTTCGAATATCAAAGAACAAATCTTTAATGTTGTTAATTTATTGATAAAGTTGTGGAATTTGAAAATGCAGGAAGGGTGGTGTGATAGCAAGGGAACAATAGATGATGTTAAAGCAAAGATTCAAATGAGGCAAGAAGGAGCCTTTAAAAGGGAGAGAGCAATTGCTTACTCTCTTGCTCAGAAGGTAGTCAACTAATGATGAAGCCTAATAATGTTGGTGTTTTTTTGGTCATGTTACTTCTATATAAGCAAAGATTGAGTTTCTATTTTTGTTTTCTCAGCAATGGAGATCAACCCCAGATTCGAATTCACGCATCAATTCCTCAGTGTACTCTCTCAATAAGAACAACGAATTCGACAAGAATAGCTGGGGATGGAGTTGGCTAGAGCGCTGGATGTCAGCTAAGCCATGGGAGACTAGGTTGATGGAACAATCCAACAGTGACCCATCTGAGATCACACCTCTTCCAAAGAAATGTTCAGATCCTTTTGTTGGCATTGGCAAACATTCGAAATCTTCAGAGCCACCATGCTCAGTCAAAGTGAGAAGGAACAATGTTACTACTAGGATTTCTGCTAAGCCTCCCCACATTGGGCAAGTGACTACTCGGTCATCTTCAAGCCCGAGTTCAGAATTTCAGTACGATGACAGCCCTGGCTCATCTTCACTTACATCAACAACACCGGTTTCTGGAAACACCGGATTGGCTTCGGATAGAACAGATGAGAGCAGTAACTTTAGGCCAAGTTACATGAACCTGACCGAGTCAACTAAGGCAAAGCAGAAAGCAGCAAGTTATCAATCTCACAGAACAAGGCAATCCATGGATGAGTTTCAGTTTCTCAAGAGGTCTGGGGCTTTCTCTAATGGGGATTCCAAAAGTAGTGCTGGTTCTGAGCCTTCATCAGTCAACTTCTCAAAGCCGCTTGGCATGCCAACCCGCTTGGATAAGAACTCTTTGAAACCAAGGTGAAAGGGAACACACTTGATCATGTGATTAGCTGGACTTTGCTTGAGAAAGATCAACGGCTTGTTGTTCCCTGTTCCCTAAATGTGTAAGTTAGTGTG
Organism: Rosa rugosa; assembly: GCF_958449725.1. Classification (NCBI taxonomy): domain Eukaryota; kingdom Viridiplantae; phylum Streptophyta; class Magnoliopsida; order Rosales; family Rosaceae; genus Rosa; species Rosa rugosa. Next base: position 57,695,319 of record NC_084822.1, on the reverse strand, counting down.
GTTGTGCTAGAATAGTTTTTGTACCAGTAAAAGATGAGTCTTTCATAATGGACCTTTGTGATTTGAGGCTTCATTTGTAAAATAGTTGATTTGTTGTTATGAAATTGAACACCGTTTCGTACTTATTTCATATGAGATCAATCATAAAACAAGCGTGTACAATGTTTCACTTTAGGGTTCTAAACAATCTTACAAGTTCTTGAGCAGGATGACATACTTAATCAACTCTTCTGTCTGTTAAGATTATTGATACCTCTGCTTCTGATTTGTAAAACAATATGGGCACCAATGCTTGAAGATTATGACTTAAAAAGTTTAATTAGTGCATCATGTCCGCTTGATGACTGTAAGCTTGACACCCTTCTTGAAGTTGAGAACAATGCCATACTCAAGTTCCAGAGGTGTCTCCATGTTTGGAGAGTGCCTGAATACATATTTCCGGTATAAATGAATTAGTGAGAGCTTCAGTTCTTGTAGAGAAAACTTCTGACCAACGCATGCTCGGGGCCCAATTCCAAATGGTATGAAAGCATAAGGATGCCTTTGTTTTTCTTCTTTGCCGTTCGGATCAAACCTCTCTGGCTTGAACTTCTCTGGCTCCGGGAAGTTCTTTGGATCTTTTGCTAAAACTCCGAGAGCTAACCAGACCCAAGTCCCCTGCTCAAAAAAAATATATCTCATTAGGTTATATACAATGATTCAAACCAGTAGGAATAGGTCCTTACTAAAACAGCAGTACCTTTGGTAGAAGATAACCTCCTACTTCTACTTCTCTTGACGTTTCTCTTGCAACTAAAGGAGAAACCATGTAAAACCTCATTGCCTCTTTAATAACCTGCCAATTTATATAGACCACATGAAGTAAGTAACAGCAAACAAAATGACTACTTGGTTAGCTCTTGAAGCTCCATGTAATTTACTTACCTGTTCAAGATAAGGGAATTTGTGCTGAAGATCATGAGCTGTTGGGATCTGATCATGTGGACCAAATCCATCGATTTCGGCTAGCAACTTGCTTTCGACTTCCGGGTGTCCAGAAATCAAGTAGACAGCTGAGGACAAGGTAAAAGATGTGGTGGCTGACCCAGCAAGCAAATGCTCATAAGTGACTGCGCTAATGTAATCTGGAGTGAACACAGTCTTTGCTACCCCTTCTGACTCCCTTGCATTCATTATGAGCGACAAGAAATTTTTCGAACCTCGCTCACTATCTTTCATTCTCTTCATTACAATCCCATCAAGCCGGCTAGACAAATTCTGGTTAGTCCGGTCTACTTTCCAGTCCATAGTGCCCGGAATTCTCTTCAAGATTTGCCTAAATGGCTCTTGCAATATGGGGACGAGGAGGCCCAATATGATTGATACGGAACCTGACAAGTCCATCTTCAGCTGAGTAGTGGAATAGATGTGTTGGTTGATAAAGTCCGAGACTTCATCATCATTCTTGTCTTGGCCATTATCAATCTTGTTGATTGAATCACTAATGGACTGTGATTTTGAAAGGCCAAAGTTGACACCAAAGGCAGCTTGTCCAATTACGTCAGTGGCCAATCTGAGTGAGAGGTTTGAAAAGGTAATGTCTTCCTTTTTGGAAGAGTCATCAAGGTTTTGAGTTGCAGATTCAATAAATGATTGCATGGTGGGAACAAGGCTAGCTAGGTATGAAGGTTGATACACTGATAATATGGTGTTTCTCATAGTTGACCATCTTGTGTCCCTGAATCAATATAGGCTCAAAGTCAATCTCAGTCTAAGAAAAGTTGCTAATTTTAACTGATAATCTCCGCATAATTCATGAAAATAACATTACCTGGTGAAAAAGAGACCCTTTTGGTGAAGAGGGGAGCCTGAGATTGGAGATGGTATGCTTCTGTTTGGGATGTCTTTGAATTTCTTGATTCCAACTTCTCTACAAAGCTCCGCATCTGCTACAATTATAAGTGGCTGTCTACCCATATGAAATCTGCCCAATATTATTAATCAACAAATAAGTTTAAAGTCAATTACAAGATCAAATGTGTAATCAACGCCCCAAAATTATAATTAACAAAAACATTCACAATATAAGAGTCCACATCAGAAGACTTCTCACAAACAGTAGGTGTTTTGTTTCAAAGAAGAAGCGCTAATACAGAAATACATACTAACCTGAAGATAGGGCCATATTGTTTGGCAAGAACTGAGAACACATCAGGACCATGCTTAGCCAGCAAGGGAAGGTGTCCTAGAAAAGGGATAGTTCGTGGGCCAGGAACCCTTCTCACTCCCCAGTATGGTGCATACAAGTAGCCCAAAACTCCAGCCAATATTGCCAGCACTGTGAAAACGGTCGAGACCAGAGAAACATTGGTAATCAAAAACTCCATCCCCATCAATTTCTGAAAGCTCTCTTCCGTTAGTTCTCTGAGTGAGAAAGAGAGAGAGAGAGAGGAGTCGACTTAATCGACAAGAATAAGCTTTGGGTGGTTTAATATATAGTTGATGGAATAACTGGGTGGCTGGGTCTCACCGCTCATTAGGCAATTTGAACAAGGCTACTGGGTCCTTCGTCTCTATGCAAATGATTTTATTCGTGGGAAGTTTGGTACCAGTCCATTAGCCGACCAATATTTTTGCACCATATTTAATGGTGGTGATCCCATCATGACACCTTTCAAAATTCAACGGTGTTCTGGAATATTAAAATTTTAGATCGAGTCGAAAATTGTCGCATTAATTTTAAGCACTATAGAACACCCTTCAAGCTGTAGACGTAATGGAGCTACGGAAGCTATTACAAGGAACCAAAAAGAGGTTGGGTTTTTTTCGTCCATTAATCTTCTTTATCTTCTTGATAACTGACAAGCTTATTGAATGCGACCTTCATATAGAACAATGGGGTTTTCAATATTCTAATTCTTCATTTGTAGGGCTATCATTTTCTTATTTTCACTCGTTTGTCCAGTTAAGATAGATGAGAATCTATTTCTTTGTTCTGCTATCAGCAATGGTTTCGATTCCTTCCTCTCTGCGTTTGTCTTCACATAATCAAAGTCCAAGCATATAAAATAGGCGATTAATCATGTGCATGTGTCCTCAGGAAATTTTTATTCTACAGAAAAGTAATTTACTATATATATATAGGTATTGTAAATATTTATGGATAATCATGTAAATAGATGTTGAGTAATAGGTGTCTATCTCTATAGATTGGTGATTGATATGTTGTAATTGTAGGAGTGATTGGATTGTAATTAAGCATTACCCTTTTGTGTACACCATGTAGTCCTATATAAGGCTCCTCATGATGAGATGAATAATACACACATTCTATTCTCTACGTCTCTACTCTCTCTCTCTCTCTCAAATTTGTTTACTATAGTTTTACAACACGTTATCAGCATGATACTCTAACCCAAGCCCTAGCCAGGAAAAAACCCCCCTGCTGCAGCCTGTTTGCACGCTCCGAAACCTCTTGATCGGGACCTCAGATCAAAATCTTTCCTCCATCAAAGTTGTTCGTCTCTGCCTCTTCTATCTGACCTCCAAATTTCAGCCCTATTGGAGTCTTTTTGAGACCTGTACACCATTCGAAGTGGGAGCTGTTCAGAAGAGAATCTGCTCCGTGTTCATGACTAGCTCTAAGATTTGGATCGAATAGCTTTGAGATTTGGGATTTCCTACCAGAAGAGGCGAATAGCTCTTGGATTGGCTAAGAAGACAACCTTCTCAGTTCTGCACACATAAGCTGAAGATTCATCCGTCCTTCATCAAGTAATGTTTTTTAAAATCTAATTTTATATTCATGCTTCATGCGTATTGAGCCTATTGATTGAACATGAAAAATCCTCCATGATGCATGAACCCTAAATTCTGATTGTTTTATTTGGAATATATATATATCTGTTCATGTTTTGGATTGTTTGATTGGAAAAGAAAAAAATTAGGATACTTTGGCTGTAGCTATTTCTAGCACTTGGTCCAGTAGCACCAATTCACAACTAGAGAGCATCAATCAATCATGCAAAAATAAAGTCTGCTATTTCTGGAATTCGAACCCAACCATAGTGTGTGCCCAGCATGTTGTCCACTATGCCTTTATGGCCAATTGGTAATTATTACCACCATTTAATATTAATACTGCTAGAAGCAGATTCAACTCCATTTAATTGGTGATTGATCAACCCGTGATTTGATTTTGATTGATTTTAGGGAAAATTTTAGGAACAGTGCACAAAGTTTGGCCCACTATTAATTTTCGTACACGAAGTTACAAATTATGAACTTTGGTACATGAACTTATAAACCTGACCAACTTTTTATACACGACGTCAATAACCCCGTTAGTGGGTATGTCATTATCCATATAATGAAGGGTAGAATAGGGTTTTCACCGCAAACCCATCTCTCTTCTCCTTCGCACAACCCTTCTCTATAATCCCTCCTCTCTTTTCTTCTTCCTACACCCTCCTCCTCTCTCAGCCCTTCGATCATCCCTCTCTCCCCACCACCGTCCCTAATTGCGGTGGATTGCGGTTGGAATTGTCGCCGTGGATGGGGAAATTTACGGATATCGGATTAGGAGGCGACGGCGGCGAGAGAGAGAGAGAGATGGTGTACGCCGAAAAGAAGAGATGGAAAGGTTTGGTGGTAGGAGTCTTAGACCTGGTTCTGCTTTCTATGCTCGTGCCTCCTCTCTTCCTTCTCGGTATTCACAATGGCTTTCAAGGTGAGTGAAGCCTCTACTCCGTTCACACTCACTTAGATTTGTTTCTTCTGTTTGTATCAGATCTGATTTGAAATCGATTTCGTGACTCTAGTTCTGGATCTCTCTCTCTCTCTCATTTGTGTTACCTCTTGCTTTTTGTGTTTGCAATGTGCAAGATATGGTTCGGAGCAGCCGAATTCGCCTACAGTAAGGACTTAGTTTCTGGTTTGTTTTGGTTAGGTGGAGATTTTGTGCAAGAGATGAATCTGTGGAGTTTTGAGACAGATGAATCTGTGGAAATTGATACTGTGTAAATGGGAGGTGCTAATTTTGGTTTCGATTTGTGGGAGGTTGGTTTCGGGTTGGATTAGGATTATGGTGTTCTTTGTGGAGAGGAACTCATCCTAAGGAAGGGACTGTTATATTATATTTTGTTTATGGGATCAGGAAGGCTGTTTCCTTCTTTCGAAAAAATGATGTGAAATGCCACTGCTGCTGTATTTTGAGCAATTGCGGCAAGGACATATCTTGAGACTGCCATACCATACTTCTTGCTTTGCAAACTTAGAAATCAATAACTTCCATATCAACATTCCATTCCATAATCGTGCTGTCAGCTGTCCTCATTGGAAAATCTTCGTTCTACATTATATGGCTTTTAAAACCTCTCCAAGAACTAGTCCCCACTGAGTCCAATGGGAGCCACCCTACAATACAGAATCCAACAAAACAACTGACATTCAGGACACAGTAACTGCATTAATTTTATCTGAATCTCAAGAGCCTCAGACCTTACTTCATAATTGCAGAACAGTAATTTTTGGGTTTCAAGCAGGAAAATATACCGTATCAACAAGCACTTACCTGGCAAAATACAGCGAATGGCTCTCTTAATGGTCCATCACATGAAAGCTCACTTGTACTCCCATCAACAAATGTTCCATCAGCAAATATCACCTGAAAGATGTACCCAACTCAAATTATTGGAAATGAAGTCATAACAGATTAGCTTCCAAATGCAAGTTAAACTTGAACTGTAACTTTGTAATGCAAGATTTGCCACCCCTCTGGAAATAAAGTTATCCACATAGTGACCCAATTTCAATTTCAGAAAGATTCACTAATGCTATTATGCAATCTTGGCTTTCGAAGTAGAAGGTACCTAGTGAAGAGCTTAATAAAAATTGTGTAGCCATGCAGGTATTGAATTCATAATTTAATAGAAGTTGCCGGATACTTGTTTCTGTTCTTGTGAACAATGCAATATAGGAGACTTTATTCCTAAAATATTGTACAACTGAATGTAGAATTAATGTGGCCAGACCTCTGATGCATATCCAGGAGTTGTGCCAGCAATTGGTTTAGTAAATGAACCGACTGGGGAGCTCCTCTGCACAGCCTCACAGAAAGCAAGAAGACGCTCACGATTTCCAAGCTAGAACTATATTTGGCTTGGCCTTATTTGATGGGTTGGCATTTCGGGTTGATCAAGAAGGGTGAGAAGGAAACAAATGGTAGAATCCAAACAAAGAAGAAGAACAATTTGTATTGAGGTACGAAGAAAAAGAAAAAAAAATCTGATATTACAGTGAAATGACATATTTACCCCTCAAAAATTGCCACGTTTCACACCTTCTAATGACGTCATTAACGTCGTGTACAAGTCTTTGGTCGGGAACAAATGTTCGTGTACCAAAGTTCATAATTTGTAACTTCGTGTACGAAAATTAATAGTGGGCCAAACTTCGTGCACTGTTCTTAAAATTTTCCCTTGATTTTATCCAAAGCAATTACCATAGTAATTTATGCTCATTACCACAATTACTTCATTATCACATTGAGACAATTCTGAATTACTGCGTGAATTATGATAGAAGAATTATGGGCTTAATTTTTGGTTTCACAAATTTGAATTATGCCATTATAATTCCTTATGCAATTCTGAATTATTGCGTGAATTATGATAGAAGAATTATGGGCTTAATTTTTGGTTTCACAAATTTGAATTATGCCATTATAATTCATTATGCTAGAAGCATTATGGGCTAAATTATTACCCGATTATTACATAAACATTATGCCAGAAGCATTTGCCCAAATTTATTACCTATACTAAATGCCAAAAGCATTAATGGGATTTGAACCCATTTCCTTAGGTATATAACCGTTGCATAAATTTATTTACGTTATGATTTAATAACATATATTGAATTTGGTTATGTTATAATTGTGAATATTAAATGTGGCTAAGTCAGAAGCTCAAATCAAGCCCAAAGTCACAACAACAAGTCTGAGCCAGAAGCTTAGGCCCAAGTTGCAAGGCTAGAACAGAAGCTCGCCACGTGTTGCCATAACAAAGGTTACGAATCTTCTCAAACTAGGCTCATCCAGTTGGATGCAATGTCTAGGCAAGGTTCAGATGAGGCCGTGTACTTAAGAGAGCCTCACTCCACCTAAACCTCATCTTTCCTTACCTGGTCGTATTCAATTGGAGTTACCGAAAGGGTTGAGTAATAATTTTTTCATTCTTTGGCAGACCAACCTGAGCCCAGCAGGCCCACTCTCCCTCTACGGGACCTAGCAGCCCAGCAGGCCTCACACACCATTTGACTTAGGCATGAAAGCCCGGGTCACAAGCCTGCAGATTAAGCCTGATAGGCTTCACTATCAAGTCTACTCTTTCTTTGGTCCAGCAAAATCAAAATAAAAGGAAAAATGATTTCATATTGTAAATAGATTCACCATATCTGATATGTGTAATTAATTGCCAGAAGCATTTATTCACATAATTGTGTGATAGTTAATATGTTAAATTAGTAGCATGCAATTAATATCTCAATTGATTTGTGATTTTTATTTATCCAAATTTGTGAGATTATTTCAATTTGCTTTATTCAATATTATTGAGTTACTTGTCTAAATTTTCGCACTAGAATATATGTGTAGAAAATGCAGGTACCTAATGAACTAGAAGTTCTAAATGAACCAGTAGTTCATACATATATCAAACTTGTAGTTTCGATAATGCCGTTTAAGAAACTTGAAGTTTCCTTCATAAATTCACCACACATGATAAAACCAGTAGATTTTACATGTCTAATCCGATTTTTCATACCATGTTATAGAACCTGAAGTTCTCATTACTTGCTTATGGATGATATTACCCAAAACACTAATATTATTTGTTCCTTTCCTGTAAGAAATGTCAAATCTCAACATGTTTGACTTTGTTGCTTTGGAGGTTTCCAGAAGAAACTATCTAAAGTGGACCCAAGATGTGAAAATTCATCTGACTGCAAAGAAGATGAGATCAACAATCAATGCTAACAATGTCGGCATTGAGACTTTTAATATGAGTGCCATAATTTTCAAAAAGGAAACATATGGAGAAAACACTCCAAGTTGAGTATCCGATGAAGAGGATACACAAACTCTTTGGGTTGCTCTGGAAGAGCACTTTCACCATTAGATGACCATTGTCTTGCTTGAAGCAAGACATGATTGGCAGAACAAAATTAGCCCATATGACCGTCTGCCACTTGGCCAAAGCCCAAGAGGCCACGTAATCAGGCTCCACGTGGCCAAGGCCCACGTGGTAGGAACCATGATGCCATAACTCAGCAAGCCCGAGTTGAAAGGAACACTGGTCAGGCCTGTCGCCATCAGAATCAGCATGATCTTTGTTATTGATGTGGAGGAATTAACTGCTGGTCTCGCACATGTTGTGCGATAGTCGAAGCAGTAGATGAGTATTACGGCAGTCGCGGAACTCAAAATATCAACTTTATTGAAGGGTCATTTTCTATCGATTCCACACTAGAGATCATGGATTTTCAGACAGTTACTGAACATACCGAGGATTAGAACTCGAAGACATGGGTATAATTGGCCCCTTGTGCCATATCTATTTCATCTTAATGAATGAAACATCTTCAGATTTTGGTGATTTATGTTTTCAATTATTTTGGATTATAGAAATGTGGTTATGTTCGAATATATTCAATTATTTATACATGTGATCCATTGAATTAAATTTATGAATAGGCATATTTTGTGGGGAAGTTTGTTGTCTGGTTAAAAGTGCTATTACGCACACCATACTCCCAGATCGGAGATATTTTTCAAACTAATTGTCTATTCATACCTCTGTGACAACTGTATCAGGCCAATCCAACCTGATAGAGGGTTATGGCAAAACCCACTGTATGTTGTCCGATGGTACTGAACCTACCATTAATGAGGCCTTATAATCTCCACGTTCCAGAAGAATGTTATTGAGTATTAAGGATATTCGAACCAACGGTTATCACGCTGAAACCACTGAGAAAAATGAGTGTAATATCTTTGCATAACCTCCAAAGTGTGTGGCCAGAAGCATACATTGGAGAAATTGGAATCTGTTAGCTAGAAGCTAACTAATTCAAGCAACTACTTGCTATGGCATGACCGTTTGGGACACCCAGGTCAAAGTATGATGTACCATATCCTCAATTCATCGCAGGTGCATCCCCTTCTGAATAAGGGTCTTGTATATAATGACATACTATGCCATACTCGTTAAGAATAGTTAATACTAGACCATCATATGCAAAGACTAGTACATACACCACCATTTTTCTGCACAGAATGCAAGGGAAATTTGTGGACATATATATTCAACCACCATGTGGACCAGTTAAATATTAATGGTTTTGGTTGATGTATCGACAAAGTGATCACATGTTACACTATTGTCCACAAGAAAACGCTGTTTTTGCTAAACTCTCACCCAGATCATGAAATTGAGGGTTCACCACTCGGATTATCCCATAAAGTCTATAAGACTTGATAATACCGGAGAGTTTACATCGAAGTCTTTCGATGATTATTGCATATCCCTTGGGATTGATGCTGAACATATAGTTCCATATGTTCACACCCAAGATGGTCTCGCAAATAAAATCTTGGTAATGCGCACCAAGCTTCTAGTTTTTGCGTGGGGCTATGCAATCTCGCATGCAGCTATGTTGGTCCCGTTGAGGCCCACTGCTACCAACCTTACTCCGCGTTACAGCTGGTGAATGGGTACGAACCTGATGTTTCGCACTTACGCGCATTTGAGTATGCAGTCCGCGTGCCAATTGTGCCGTCACAACGTACAAAATTGGGTCCCCAACAAAGGATGGGCGTGTATGTCGATTGTGAATCCCATTCATTATGTGCTTTTTAGAGCCCTTGACAGGCGATCTCTTTACTGCTAGATCTGCGGATTGTCACTTTGATGAGACAGTCTTCCCGCCGTTAAGGGGAGATAAGAACGTCACTGTTCCTGATGAACGGCGTGAATTAACATGGAATGTCCCCACAATGTCTCATCTTGATCCCCAAACCGCATGAAAATACTGAAGTGCGGACAATTCTAGATCTATAGAGATACTTTCTCTGACCTAGCTAAAGTAACGAGATCACATATACCTGCTGCAAATGTGCCTACAAGGATAGATGTCCCTGTAGGACGCGTCGCCCCAGATGGATGAGGTACGACCATGGCGGCTAACCAGTCACATGTCCTTGCCCAGAAGCAAGGTAGACTACTAGGTTCGAAGAATTCTTATCCCCGGAAGAGGGTAAAACTGGCACCAACGAATCCACTAGACATCGTGATCTCAACTGATCCATCTCACAAGACAATTCCGGATTATGGGTCTGTCCTAGAAGAGACGACGTTGGGGGACGCTCGAATGTCTGAACCCACTCCCAAGAATAGAGAAATCTCGGTAAATTATGCATGCTTAAGTGAGATCTGGAATCGGAATGAGATTATCATCGATGATATATTTGTATTCGCAGTAGCTACCGAAATTATAAATAGCGATGACATCGAACCTCACTGCGTTGATGAATGTCAACGTAGAGACGACTGGCCAAAATGGAAAGAAGCAATCCAGGTCGAATTAGATTCCTTGACAAAGAGAAAGGTGTTTGGGCCTGTCGTTCCCACACCTCCCCATGTTAAACCTGTAGGATTTAAATGGGTATTTGTAAGGAAGCGTAATGAGAAAAACGAGATTGTGATACACAAGGCTCGTCTAGTGGCGCAAGAATTTTCTTAACTCCCTGTGATTGATTACGAGGAGGCGTATTCTCCAGTAATGGACGTCATAACGTTCCGCTAACTTATCAGTTTGGTAGTTTTCGAAAAACTGAATATGCAGCTTATGAATATGGTCACAGCTTATCTCTATGGGGATCACGATACAATGATATACATAAAAGTTCCTGAAGGAATTAATATACCTGATGCAAATAGTTCTAGACCACGGAACACGCTCTCCATTAGTTTTGAGGCGTTCACTTTATGGATTGAAACAATCTAGACGGAGGTGGTATAACCGTCTAAGTGAATATTTGATCGGGATGAGATATGTAAATAATAAACTATGCCCATGCGTGTTTATTAAGGAAACAAGTTCCGAGTTTGCAATTATGATGGTCTATGTCAATGACATAAATTTGACTGATACTCCTGAAGAAATCAAGGAAACCGCAAAACACCTGAAGTCGGAATTTGAGGTGAAAGGCCTTGGGAAACAAATTATTGTCTCGACCTGAAGTCCGAGGACAGTGCAGATGAAATTTTGGTCCATCAACCAAATTACATCTAGAAGATGTTAAGACGCTTTAATAAGGATAAAAGCGCATACCCATAGTCGTCCGAAGTCTAGAAAGAACCGTATCGTCCTGTAGATAATAACGAAGAGATATTGGTGCCAGAAGTCCTACCATATCTAAGTGCAATAGGCGCATTATTGTACTTGGCTTAATGCCCTAGATAGGACATCTCATTCGATGTGAACTTGTTAGCTAGATATATGTCTGCGCTAACACGCCGTCACTGGAATGGCATAAAAGACATTTTTCACTACCTTAGAGATATGGCGGATATGGGCTTATTCTATCCCTACGCATCAAGGAATGGATCAAACCCTCTTGATCCTCAAAATGATGTTTGCCTTGTTTGATATGCTGATATAGACTATCTATCAGACCCGCACAAGGCACGTTCTCAAACTGGTTATGTCTTTACCATTGGGAATACTACAATTTCTTGGAGGTCTACGAAATAGACACTTATTGCTACCTCTTCGAATCATGCTGAGATACTAGCTCTTCAAGAAGCAGTATGTGAATGTACATGGCTAAGAGCCGTTACAAAGCATGTTCGAAGCACATGTGGACTGCATTCCACCACTGATGAACCAACCATTATCTACAAGGATAATGCTGCTTACATAGAGTAGATAAAGATGAGTTTCATCAAAGGAGACAACACTAAACATATTGCACCGAAGTTCTTCTTCAATCAGCAACAAGAAACATCAGAAGATTGAAGTTAAGCAGACTCGATCTGAAGACAATCGTGCAGACCTCTTCACCAAGTCAGTACCAAAGTATACATTCCAGAAGCATATCCAAGGTATTGGTCTACATAAACTATCTGAATTACCTGAAAATTACGTAATTTTCAGGGGGAGTCAAAATCAGGGAGAGTATCTTGAAGCATACCCACTAGACCATCGTGTACTCTTTTTGTCCTTCGTCCAGGGTTATTTTGTCCCACTGGGTTTTGTTACCTGGCAAGGTTTTAACGAGGCACATCTTTAGCATGGTCACCCCACTTATACTACATCCTGAAGATGCTTTGATTTGACATATATGCATTTGCTCATTTTTTCCCTTCGACCATGGGTTTCTCCCACTGGGTTTACCGGGCAAGATTTTGGTGTAGCAACTCTAATGCATCCCTCTCGTAGACATACTACCTACCTATGGTGTTGATAAGAAGACTTCACCTATCACTAAAGCTGTGATACTGCTACTCCACACTCAAGCGCGTTGTGTTTTTTTTCCCACATGATTTTTATTACTTGGCAAGGTTTTTGACGAGACAACTTAGAAGCGCTCAGCCTATGCAACACTATTGACATGGAATATCCAAGGGAGAGTGTTGTAAATATTTATAGATAATCATGTAAATAGATGTTGAGTAATAGGTGCCTATCCCTATAGATTGGTGATTGATAGGTTGTAATTGTAGGAGTGATTGGATTGTAATTAAGCATTATCCTTCTGTGTACACCATGTAGTCCTATATAAGGCTCCTCATGGTGAGATGAATAATACACACATTCTATTCTCTACGTCTATACTCTCTCTCTCTCTCTCAAATTTGTTTACTATAGTTTTACAACAATAGGGTATATCTGATATATATCTATGTGTGCATATATTATTTTGCTTTTGTTTTTCTGTATGTCATACTCATGGTCCTTTTTCTGCACGGGATGGGACACGTTAGATCTTTTTGCTCTTTTTCTGTCAATTTGGGTTGCTTTGGAGAGCAGAGCCCAGCCATTCAAACCCAAAGAACAAGGTCCAATACTATTAAAATTAGTTTCCTGCTCTATAATCCAGGCTCCTATGAAACCTTTTGATAACAGTTTCCTGCTCTATAATCCTGGCTCCTATGAAACCTTTTGATAACAGCGTCTGGACTTCATGGGAATACAAAGCATGTATTATGAATATTTAGCAGAAATAAGTTTCGGTGTTTGTCTGCAAATAAAAAAAATGCAAGTTTGTAAGGTTACTTAAGTTGCCAATTATGGTTAATTAGTATTGATGAAGTAAAACTTCTTGAAAATGAAGAGGAGTTCTATTAGATCAGAAGAGTTATAAATTAAGACAACTCTAACAGTTATAGACCAGCTTTGAGAGTACATGCCCTTACAATTTACCTAATTGTGAACTCAACTACATTTACAATGGTGAAACTATCTAGTTCTCATTTTCCATACACTCTTTTTATGTACTTATATATCAACTTAGTTAACTGCTACCTACAGCACTACATGAACGAACAAATTTGAATACAGCTGATTTAACTCCAGTGACAAGCTAGATCAAACTATGAGTACAACGACCCCTCCTTACTCGACTCCACAGGCTTCTCTTCCTCCTGCAAAGCACCAAAGAACAAACAAAATAGAATAGAATTAGAAGTACAAATGTATTAAAAAACCAAATAATAATCGCTTAAGGATACATAAAAACAGCAACTAGTATCGGCCCCATTGCAACATTCACCATTCCCTGCATCAGAAATCATACATTATTTCTCACTCACAACAAAGAACACACATACTAATTAAAAAACAAAACCAAATAAAGGATATACCAAATATGATCAGCAAGGAATGGTGTTGCAGGGACCAACTAATCAGAACACAACATCTTCATCAAAAAGTCATTGACATTTGGTTATCATCCTCAAGGATTGGGCTTGATCAGAAAATCCATTTGATCAACAAGGTCTTGCAAGTCCTCACCCCATTCTGAAGGATCAGCAACCAGACCCTCCACCTCCACATCGATTTCAGAGTCATTCCCAACCACAACCTCTTCCTCTGGATTTCCACCAATGAGCTCATCACTCCACAGGTGGTCCCAAATTGTCTCATTCACAGTGCCCAAGTTGCCACCACCACTTGTGGGTATTGAAGTCAGATTAGAGCCGTTGATATCACTGCTTGATTCATTGTCCAAAGCAGCAGCTGAGAAAAGTGACTCAAAGTCTGACTCCATGGTTAACAACTCCCCCTGATCTTGACTTGCTGCCATGTCCAAAACATGGGCTGTAGGCACCTCTTGCAAATTCTCCACACTGGGGCTAGCACTTAGTCTCCGTTTTCGACCTACACCAACACCAACTAACTCTCTCTTCTGAGCAAAGTTTTGGATAAAACATGGGTTCTTGAGTGCTTTTGCAAGGAAATTCATAATCTGTTGCTGTTTCTTTTCAGTCGTCTGCAACCGATCCTCCATCGCAATGACTAATTCTTTCGAATTCTGTTGTTGCTGCCTTAATCTCACTATCTCAGTCATCAACACATTTCTGTCCCTTTTCAGTCTTTCAAGCTCAGTCTTCAGCCCGTACTGTCCCAATTCAACACAAGCTCCTCCTCCATCTTCATGCGTACTCTGCGACACATGCCTCCTCCTCTTGATAGTCTTCAACAAATGCCTCTGCCCTCCAAGAAACCCTTCATTCGCAAATTCCCATCTATCCGGATCAACCTTTCTGAAACCCTGCATGTGAAAATTCGGTTGAGCAACCCTTGAAAATTTCTAAACAATGATCTAATCAGCATATGTAACAAAGAATACTGAACTGAAACACAATCAGGCATTATATCAAACAACTTCTAAGCAATTCTAACATCGAAAACCCAAATTAACCGCTAGAGTCATCAATTAGCAAACAACTTAAATTTCAAAACTTTCTAGCAGCCCAGAAGACAAAAGGGTACTATTATTTCATTCAATTTCAAGAAACCCAGGTTCAATTCTGCAAAGCAAATATGAAGAAGAATGCTAGAATTGTTACTTACATATGTATTAAGCTGGCGAATGAAGCTCGAGAAATTATTGTGCTTGAAGTAGCGAGGAAGGAGAATTGAGGAGAACTGATGAGAGTCCCAAACGATGAAGCTATTGCGAGCTCTGCTCCAGGAAACAATGGCGTCTGTAGAAGAGTCCTCCACCATTTCAAACGTCTTTGTGAGAAATGGTGGCGGACCCAACTCGTGTAACCCCTCCATCGGCCGCGGTGACAAGCTTGAAGAAGATGAAGACGATGAACCAACTGTGCAAGCTATAATTTCTTCTTTCACTGCTACTCCCTCCATGGTTTCAACTTAAAAAGAAGCAAACTTTTCATTCCAGAGAGGGTTTCAAGACTTGATTTGATGAAATTGAAGGAGTTTGGTAGCTTGATTTGAGCTTTGAGTGGGTTTAAGAGTTGGGTTTATAGTGAAGGTTGAGATCTTTAGTGAGATAGTTTGTTGGTGATGTGGAGAAGAGATTAGATGGGAATTTAAGGCGGTGAAGAAAGTTCTAGAGAGAGAAAGTGTTGTGTCAGGTTGTTTCTCCAGTTTGTAAGTAGTTTCTCCCAATTGTCAATGTGTGATAATGGCAAACACTTCAACGCTCTAGAACCTTCTCATCGTTCTGGGCTAAACAACATGGCCCAAAAAGCTCTATCTGCATTTTTTTTTTATAGAGAATTTGACAATATTAACCCCCTCTTACCAGTTTTCACGCATGCACTTATCCTCCTCAGGAACCCGCTGCCCATAAAAAAGAAAAAGAAGATATAAGATGGAAGAGGCGGGACATAGTGTTTGAGCCCAAAAGTAATTTTGACAAGATCTTTTAATGGATTTAGCACAGCGGGCCGATACCTGCGGCCCAAAAATAAGTCTATTTGGGTTTGGGTTACAGCTTCGCCCATTTCGTGATCCATAAGGAAAACGAAACTTTATTGGAATCAAGTAGCAGAGATTGAATAGGAAACTTCAATAAATAATCCTTCTATGGCAAGGAACAGTCGAAATCCTAGGTATAAATACCAGGTTTCAAGGACGAATAGAAAACAACTCTACAATCAATTAATCTCTACGATTATCAAAGCCTCCCCCGGAGCAAACTTTCAACCTAGTTGAAACCCGGTGACCGTGCTTCCAGTCCTAGTCTCTCCAAGAGCCGACTGTTAAGTGCTACTGCCACCGATACTACCAGCGAAGCAAGGGTAACGCCCTCGCAACCCAGCGAAGCTAAAGTCACGCTTTAGCAAAACCCGTGCTTTCTCCAACTTCCTAGTGATTGCTCTGCTTAACCTACAACGTTAAGTATCAATTCGGTGTCGCGAAGAGATCACAACCAAAACCCTTATCCGTAAGGCAAGAAGTCCTTTCTCGGAAGGCAGAGAAAGGAGCCTTGTGACGAGGTTGGTGCTCTCCTCGTCCACAACGCTTGAAGAAGAAGTCAGGTCAAGGGACTCCCCCGACGACTGCACCCCACGGTGCTGCCACGCCCGCGCAATCACAGCAGCAAAAGAGACATTTGTACCTCACTGATTTTCGTGTCAAACATTTTGGCACGCCCAGTGGGACCCATTGCATAACGTTTCTTCACGAACGTAACCATTGGGAAGTCAAGCGAAAACCCTTACCAAAAGGTTTACGCTAACTGTCCGAAGCACAAGACCTCCAGTTACAGACCGCATTCTCGCACGGACTGTCGTGGTCTTTCTGAAGAGCAAGTGACACGAAGGTTTTCTATCTCCTTCCAATCATCAAGCATGTCAACTGAACAAGGAGAAAACCAAGCGCCTGCTACTGAGGGGCAGAACGTCACTACGAACCAGGTAAGTGAACCTGGCAGCAGTGTCGCCTCCAATGCAGGAGGCGTGACAAGAGAGGCCTTTGTGCCTACGCCCATCCCAGAGGGAACTCCCTTCGAAGAGCAGTTTGCGATCATCTTGGCTGATATTGACAGACATCGAAAGATAATAGCTGATGATTTTGATAGGGCAGAGCGGCGCATAGGTGAACTGGACCAGCGTGTGGCCCAGCTGGCTGATGAGACAAAAAAGGAAGCGATTGAGTCTAGAGCGCAAGCCAGAAGAATCACTGAGGAGCAGTATCAGCAACAAAAACAGGTCGTGGAAACCATCACGAACCAAACCAAACAGACTGCGTCAGATTTGGCAGGTCTTATCAAAGATGGTTCTAACCTTGCGACAGAAGTCGCCATGTAGAGAGCTGAGTTGAACCAGGCCAAGGAGGTATTAAGCAAAGCTTTAGGGGATCCTAATGCCATCCTTAGTTCGCTTGGCCAACCCTCTGGCTCTGGCAAATATATACCTCCTAATGCTCGTGAAAAGGTTAGCAGCAGCACGACTACACCTTCTGTAACGACCACTGCTGCGGTAGCCAAGAGTAAGGAGAAAGCCCTGGTAATCGGCGGTAGCAAAGAAAGGACCACTCAAGGCGGACAAACTACCTCCTCGGTTGGACAGAAAAATAAAACCTCAAAGGCAACGAGCGTATCTCGTCCGATTCTGCCGCATTCGTGCAGTATGACAGTGATGGGATAGAAAATATATAGGATTAATTTCAGTTTACCCCCCTGAGGTTTGCGGGTGTCATCATGTCACCCCCTCGACTCTCAATTTTGACTTTTTACCCCCCAAACTTTTCAATTTCAGTCAGTCATGTCCAATTTCACAGATTCCGTCCAAATTGGACGTTAATTCTGACTATTTAACCCACTTTGAAGCCTTTTAAGGACACATATGAGTTTTTTTTTTGTCTTGAAATGACCATAAAAGGCTTCAAAGTGGGTTAGATCGTTAGAATTAACGACCAATTTGGAAGGAATCTGAGAAATTGGACATGACTGACTGAAATTGAAAAGTTTGGGGGGTAAAAAGTCAAAATTGAGAGTCGAGGGGGTGACATGATGACACCCACAAACCTCAGGGGGGTAAACTGAAATTAATCCAAATATATATGAAGAGCTGACAGGAGATTACTATGGCATTGATATGGCTGGCAATCCGATCAAGATAACTGCACTGGTCAAAGAGGCAGCCGTGCCAACAATGACTCTTCGGC
Organism: Rosa rugosa; assembly: GCF_958449725.1. Taxonomy (NCBI): domain Eukaryota; kingdom Viridiplantae; phylum Streptophyta; class Magnoliopsida; order Rosales; family Rosaceae; genus Rosa; species Rosa rugosa. The sequence continues at coordinate 57,677,133 of NC_084822.1, read as the reverse complement.
AGTCTGCGAATCCCCGGCCTATTCATCTAGGGGAGCGAACAACGAATACTATTCAAGCCATACCATTGCAAGCTGTTCGCCAGAATGTGGCGATACCTCCTCCTCCTGGTCCTGAGTTTGTGAAGCGTGAAGAGGTCGAGGAGATGATCAGGCTGGCTAACCCTAGGGCCCAAATGGATGGGGTCTATGAGGGACCTTTCCCACCACATGTAATGCTCGTACCTTTTCCTAGGGGCTACAAGAATATTATATTTTCTACTTTTTCAGGAGAGGATACTGAGAATGTGGCAACTCATCTGGCCAGGTTCAGGGTGCAATGCGGCCAATATCAGAATGATGACATTCTCAAGTGCAGGATATTTGGCACCTCTCTTTCTGGAGTAGCCTTTAGATGGTTTTCCAAACTCCGACCAGGAACTGTGGCCGATTGGCCAGCAATGGAAAAACTCTTCCGAGAAACTTTCGGAGCTATTAGGCCTGAGGTTGATCTGTTTTCTCTCACTCAGATGGCCCAACAGTGACAGGACCCGCCCCGAATTTCGCCCTGAAATCCGAGGTGGCCCTGCGGGGCCCACCTTAGAGATAACTCTACCGAGAACTGGTCGAGTCACCACTAAAGTGGACTACCCTAAAACAGTAACCGACGATAGATCAGAGCCAAACAAAGAAGTGCGGAAGCTATTCACCAACTATGCCTCGAACCAAGTAAGCCCGACCTCAACTAATAACGCCTGCAAACTGGGCATTAGAAACCGAAAGGCCCAGGGGAAAGTAGACGAAAAACGTTAGCGTGAGTGGACAAAAATAAATAATTTAAAAGAAAAAGGATTTCATACTTTCCCACATTTATTTTATTAAAAACCTCGATGCATGCACAAATGGTAAAACACATTTAGCTTTAAATCCAAGGATTCAAAACGATAAACCGACTAGCCTCGCTAGTCAAAACATTCGAAAATCATGTATCGTAAAACCGAAATCTCGTTTCTCAAGAAAATAAGACCAGCCCCGCTGGTTACGATAACATCGAAATCCAAAATTCTCGTGAAAACATACCAGCCCCGCTGGTTACAGTGAAAATCACGGACTAGCTCCGCTAGTCAAGTCACGAAAAAGTATGGGGAAGAAGTTATCACCATACAAGAAGGGAGCCTCCCAGGCTCGGGTCGGAGTGTCCCACACTCTGGAGCATCCCATGCTCTGCTCTTACTCACCCACAAACACATAGTAAGCAGGGAGGAGTACTAATAGGCTAGCTAGCAATAAATATAACGACCCAGGTATGGTGGGTTAAAATCCATCTGAAAACTCGAAAATCAATAAGGCTTCCCCATCATCTCACGAGAAAATACATATGCCAATGACGTGACCCCGCACGCCAAAAATATTCTCGAAATCATAAACCAAATCTGAAATCATCAACAAGACATTCCAAATGCCAAATTCCATCGAAATCCCATTTCGAAAAATATTCCAGAAATCTCAAGATCGACGAATAAAATATATTAATAAATTCCGGAAATCACCTCGGAAAAATAATTCGTCGAAAATCACTTAAATCACCAGTTCAAATCCGAGCGAATAGAGTTCACGTTCCAAAAATCATGATGGAAAATCCAAGCAATATTCCAAAACCAAAATCATATCCGAAACTAAAATAATATGATAATTAATAAAACATTAATTCGAAAAATAAATGCATGCATCAATATTTAAAAACAAACGTCCACTCACAGTACTATTGGCGACCACGCAAACGAGTTCCTTCATCTAGTCGTAGCGCGCAACAACGTCCTGTACACAAGTACACTTCCATAAACGACAATTCGAATAAATAATTACGAACCTAAACGAAACCCGAAAATCCCTATCTCCATTACTTCTCATATTCTACCCAAATCTCTTCCACAACACCAATTCCTCAATCTACATATTCCACAACGAAAACGAGGAAAATCCGACGGCCGGATTTCCAACAATTCCACCACAAAACACCAAACTTCGAAAAAATCACAAACAATTCCAAACTCCTCCAAAAATTACCAAATTTCACATACAAGCTCTACAACATATATACAATTTAATGGACTAAAAACTGGAATTGAATCACTGCTCAACACGCCTCCACGCGCCACCAACAGTGGCGGCACGTGGGCCCCACGCGCCGGCGGCCACCACCTCCGATGGCCACCAAATTTGGACAGTAGCTTCTACTCAACAAGCCTAACCATTCATTCAACTACAACAAGTTCCAATTTTACCTGGAAGAGCTCCAATTCGGCCTGTGAAAAATTTCCAGAAATTCCAAGAACCCTAGAAATTTCAATTCATCAATTCGACTTCTACACAACAAATCGTGACACAAGGCCATAGGGGAAATGATCAGTGATGAAAACCGAACCTTCGATGCTAACCTGGTGGCAGGAGACGGCCGGAATCGGATGAATCGCCGGAAAACCCCAATCTGCTACAGTGATCTTCTTGGTTCAATTCCGAGCTCCTCCGGTCGAGACGCCGCAAAATACCACAGTAGGCATGACAAGGAGGTAGAGGCGAGTCTAGGGGTGTCTGGGTTTCGCTGTGGGGTGGCCGGAGATGGAAGAATTCGAAGGAGGAAGAATCGGGCCGAAAGGGGGAGGAAGAATCGGGGAAGAAGAGAGAGAAAGAGCTGGGTAAGTTTCCAAATTTGGAAACTTACCACAGTAACTCGGCTATTTATAGAAACTTACCATGAACAGTAACCATGAACAGTAACTTTACTATTTCGCTTATAACTTTCGCATACGTACTCCGATTTTTACGTACCACATATGCACGCGCTCGGTTTAACGTCCTCTACGACTTTCGTGAAGAAACTTTTCTCAAATTCTGACCCGAACAAAAAGTCATCATTTAGGGCCACTAAAAGTACTAAACCGAAAGTAAAAGTGAAAGTAAAGGTCGTTTACCGTCCAAATGACTAGTAAACGGGTGAATTTGGGTTCGGGACGTAACAAACAGCCTACCGAATCTGTTGTCGACTATCTTCAACACTTCCAGATTCAGAAAGCCAAACTGAGTGTGATCCTGCCTGAGAAGGAATTAGTCAAGTTGGCAGTCAAAGGTTTGGAACCACGCCAGCGAAAGAAACAACATGGCAGCTTAATCCAATCAATAGGAGAACTGATCACAAAGGTAGGTAGCTTTGAGCATCTCCTCAGAGAAACCGATGCCAGGAAGAATGCATCCAAAGGGACATATGTGTCAGGGAAGCATCGCACTATAGCAGCTTTGAACTACCAGCCGACTACCTATGATCCCTACTACCACCACCAAGAGGAAGAGGTGTTCCAAGATGAAGATGAAGAGGAGAATGACGTCTCCGCGTTAGAATTGACAGGTAGGAAGAACTCAACCCTCAAGCAATTAAAGATATCTAAGGAACCTGTCAAACTCAAGTCTACGGCTTTCACCAAACCTGAGTTCGCGACATATACGTATGATGCCAATAAGGCACATGAGATTCTAGATGGGATGATCGCCGCGAAGATGGTGAAGACAGACTTTGGCCATTTTCCTCGACCGGATCAGCTGAAAGGAAAGAAGTATTGCAAATTCCACAATTTGTGGAACCATAATACAGCTGACTGTATGAAGCTAAATGACCAAATTCAGGTATGGCTTAATAATGGTAGTTTGCAAGTTGAGCCTTCGGCGACCGCGACAGCACTTGTAGACCTGAACCCCTTTCCGGACACTAGAGTCGGTATGGTTGATGTGAACTGGCCCAAGAAGAACCAGAGAAAACCAACCCTGGATTTGACTATAAAGGGGAAGGAAGAGCAGGTTGAAGAGGAGGAAACCCCCGTAAAAAAGAAAGCTAAGCCCATCAGCGAGGCCTCATCAGTGGTCCTCTGCTCATGATGCAAAGAAGAATGCGGCATCCAAGTGACGCACAAAGAAGTCGAGCAGACGTTTCAGTTCGGTTCTCTCCCGCCAATTAAATGGGCTTCACCATCACGAAACTATCAACCTTCTAGCCCAAAGGCAAGAGATGAGGTAAAGTCACCACCATACCCAAAAGATTCCAACCTATTCAAGAAATTGAAAGAGGCCGCGGCTGATCAGAAACAAGAAGGAATGGCTTGGAATGAGCACAAAGATGTCGTGACCAAACCTTACATTCCGCCTGCTTCAACATCCACCATCAAGGAAGGTAAATGGTACACCAGAGAGAAGGGGAAAGCAGTGGAAATCAGCCCTTCCAAGAAAAGGAAATTGCAGCGAAGGTTCGGAGAGGCCAAGCGTGCTTTAGAAGCTTTGGATTAGGGTCTGATTAAGCCGTCACAACTGGTTAAATCTCCTGAGCAATATCAGAAGGAGATGGAAGCATTAGCTGCTAAGCCATTGCTGGCTCCTCACAGCTTTCAGAAGCAGGCGCGTTCAGAATCAGGGGCCTCTAAGTCTAGTGTTTTCTGCAGGATCACGAAGGAGAGGACACCTCCGCCAGCTAGGAAAGACAATTCTCCAACTAGGCGACCACATGTCAGGCGCAGGTTGTTTCGAGAGGAACCACAAGCCAAACCCTCAGTGTTTGAGAGATTGGGGGGCAAGGGCAGTACTGCAGAAGATCTAGAGTGGAGACCTAAGAAAGTCCAAAGTCTGGTGGTCGCGCCCTCAAAGGAAATACTTGCAGGGGAACAAGGACCAAACTCGCCATTAGAGATGGCCGGACTGCAGGAACAAAAGCAGTGTGAGGTAAAAGGCCTTACAGAAGAATCGCTAGTTGACCGGCTGGCGAAGCAGTTCAACACTGATATCCCGGTTGGGGAGCCTAAGCTCAATTTAGAAGACGACACAGACGAAATTGAAGCGGTTGATAGCTCCTGCAATATGGTCTATTTACTTCCCGCGAAATATGCTCTGCCAATAGCCGCACAGGAATGTGTGGAGAATGAGGAAGGTACCGACCAGCCCCTGCAGATTACTTCGGCTGCAACAACACCTTTGGCAGAGACAGTGGTTCTTGAGACGGAAGATGCTGCTGGTAGAGGTTTCTCAATGAGCTTTACAAGACCAACACCCGCGATGGTCCAGCACATGCGACCTTTATATATCACTGTGAAATTTGCTGGCACTAAGGTCAGTAAGGTTATGGTTGACACAGGGGCAGCTGTCAATGTTATCACTACAAGAACCATGCATTTACTTGGGATCAAGAAAGAAAAGATCTAGTCTACATCCATCACGCTGAAGAACTTCGCGGGGACAGTCACAAAGACTTTGGGCTTATTGTTTCTATGTATCAAGGTAGGACCAGCAGAGGGAGTTTATGCCTTTTTCGTGACAAACTGTTACGCAGCCTATAGCGCCATCCTAGGACGCGACTGGATTCACCAGAGCTATTTTGTTCCGTCAACTCTCCACCAGGAACTGGTGATGTGGAACAGGGTAACAGATAAAGCTGAAGTAATTCAAGCAGATCCTCATCCATTCCCAGTCTCCGCGAACTATGTAGATGTCAGGTACTACTTGGAGCCAATCACTCCATTGCAGGTCAGTGGCATCGATAATAAAGGCCGCCCCACAGGGGTGACGGCCTCTGAATTGGCACAGTGGGGGCTAACGCTCGCAAAGGAAGGCTTGGAAAGGCCTGGCCACGCTGTGCCCAAACCCTTAAACGATTAATGGATTACGACCTTCCAGAGGAAGAGATAGAGGCCTCCTACTCGCTGTACGAAAGACTATCCTCATACTTGGTGGAAAAAGAGGTCTATGATAGGATCGCGACCTTAGAAATCATAAATGAGGAGCTCTCTGACCAAGAACAGGAAGATGAAGAAGAGATTCAGCTGGCTCCGGCAGCACTGGATGACACTCCCCGAAAGGTCAGGGACCCTACCAAGAAGGTCAATCTTGGAACAGCAGACGAGCCTATAGAAGTGGCCATCAGCGCTTACTTAGAGCCTAGCGAGAAACAGAGGCTTATTGATTTATTACTAGAATTCAGAGACTGCTTCGCGGAGAAATATGAAGACATGCCAGGCCTGTCACCGGACTTGGTATGCCATCAACTTCCAACACTCCCTGACAAGAGGCCTGTAAAGCAAGAGCCGCGGAGGATGAACTCCGAGACCCAAGTTCTGGTCAAAGAGCAAGTTGAGAAAAATGCACAAGTCAGGCATTATTAGGGTAGCCAAATATAACCAGTGGTTGTCCAATATAGTGCCAGTCCAAAAGAAGAATGGCAAGATGAGGGTCTGCGTGGATTACAGAGACCTTAATGTTGCTACGCCTAAAGACGTCTACCCCATGTCGGTCGCGGATATGTTGGTAGATGCAGTGGCAGGACATGAATTGTTGTCCTTCATGGACGTCACCGCGGGATATCATCAGATTCCGGTCGCGGAGGACGATAGACACAAGACCGCGTTTCGCTGCCCAGGGTTCGCTAGAGTTTTTGAATATGTGGTCATGCCTTTCGGTTTAAAGAATGTTGGGGCAACGTATCAAAGAGCCATGAACCTGATCTTCCACGACATCCTTGGGAAGATCCTAGAGGTTTATATCGATGATGTAGTCGTCAAGTCCAAAAAACGAGGAAACCACATCACGGATCTCATAAAAGTTTTCGAAAGCATGCGGCTGCATAAGCTCAAGATGAACCCCGATAAGTGCGTGTTTGGAGTCCAGGCAGGAGATTTTCTGGGCTTCATCGTCCATCAACGGGGTATTGAGGTCCCTGAAGATAAGGCCAGCGCAGTCATCAACACATCTTCCCCGCGAACAAAGAAAGAGCTACAACGTTTGCTGGGTAAGATCAACTTCTTGAGACGGTTCATATCCAACTCTGCAGGTAAAATCCAGCCTTTTTCTCCACTACTGAAACTACAAGGACAGAATGAGTTTGTGTGGGAACCTAAACACCAAGAGGCTTTTGACACAATTAAGGCCTATCTAGCTAGCCCGCCAGTACTCGTTCCACCTAGAGCTGGATTTCCATTAAAGCTGTATATTTCAGCAGCTGAGGCTTCCATTGGTAGCCTACTCGCCCAGGATGATGCGGACGGTGTCGAGCATGCCATTTTTTACCTCAGTAAGACACTGACGGATTGTGAAACTAGGTATACTCCCATGGAAAAGCTGTGTCTTACATTGTACTTCTCAGCATGCAAGTTGCGACACTACATGCTATCCTTTACTACGTGCATCATTGCTCAAACCGACCTGGTTAAGTATATGCTGTCGCGACCTATTCTGAGAGGTCGCATTGGCAAGTGGGTTCTGGCCCTATCCGAATTCTCCCTACAATACATTCCACAAAAAGCAGTGAAGGGACAGGCCATCACAGACTTTCTAGCACATCATCCTATGTTGGATGTCCCCACAGTGAAGGAGTTAGAAATCGCGACCGCAACCACAACTCGACCAGATTTGGCGCGCATCCCAGAATATGCTATATGGTATCAAGCCATAGTCTCCCTTCAGCCCTGGATATTATTTTTTGATGGTTCAAGAACAGAAACATTAGCAGGGGCAGGGATTGTTCTGGAAAACCCAACGGGCGATCGTTTCTCTTATTCTTTCCAATTGGAGTTTAAGTGTACAAATAACCAAGTAGAGTATGAGGCCCTCATTATAGGCCTAGAGATCTTACTGGAGTTGGGAGTCAGGGACGTTCAAGTTCGCGGTGACTCTTTGCTCGTAATTAATCAGCTTAAAGAGAAGTACAGGTGTGAGAGCTTCTTGCTCATACCATATTTAAATCACGTCATTGAGCTTCTGGATCAATTTGATGACGCGGATTTGGAATCAATTCCTCGCGAGCGCAACTTTGCGGCTAATGAGCTCGTTCAGTTGGCTACCGGCCATACCTTGAAATATGGGGTTCGCGAGCGCATTCTAAAAGTCGAGCGCCGCACACTTCCTTCATGGATCGCGAGGCCAGATCCTCCAGATGAACCAACGGTGGCGGCATTAGATCCCATTGATGTGGACTGACGCGATCCATTAATTGCTTATCTCAAACAGCCAGATCCCACTGCAGACATAAATACGTTTTCTGGCGCTCAATTACTTTCTCAGAGGCGACGAGTTTCGACGACGCAGAGAAGATTGCATCGACTTCCGGTGTGTCTATGGCCGCGAAGCAAAGCGCTTAATGCGCGAAGCACACGCAGGCATATGTGGGGCCCATCAAGCGGGTCCTAAGATGCGGTGGCTCATCAGGAGACGTGGGTATTATTGGCCCAGCATTTTGAAGGAATGTATCACGTTCGCGAAGGGATGCCAAGACTGCCAGGCACATGGTCCAGTCCAACACATCCCGAATATTCCCATGCAACCTATTATTAAGCCTTGGCCTGCGAGGGGCTGGGCATTGGACTTGATTGGCATGATTCACCCACATTCCTCACTCCAACACAAGTTCATCATTGTTGCTACTGATTTCTTCACCAAGTGGGTCGAAGCTGAGCCTTTGAAAGAGGCTTCAGGTGCCACCATTCGCCAATTTATCTTTCAACATATTATCTGCAGGTTTGGTATCCCAGAAGTGCTTGTCTCAGACAGGGGGGCAGCATTCATGGGTGGTGATGTAGAGAAACTTGTCAATGACTTAGGCATCCAGTTCGTCCACAACACTCCATATTATGCTCAGTCCAACGGTCAAGCGGAGGCCAGTAACAAGATTATCATCACCCTGCTAAAGAAGATGTTGGTTGAAAACCCTCGCCAGTGGCACGACACGTTATATGAGACACTATGGGCTTACCGCACCTCCAAGAGGAATCCCACTGCTACAACACCCTATGCACTAATGTTTGGTCATGATGCAGTTTTACCCTTAGAACTGAACGTTCAATCCTTGCGCATCCAAGATCAGCATCACTTGATCGGCGAAGACTATGTCCAGGCGATGTGGCAAGAGCATGAAGATCTGAACGAGCAGCGCCTAGCGACTTTGAATAACCTAGTAATGGAAAAACAGCGTATCGCCCGCGCCTATGATAAGAGGACGCGTGGCAGTAGTTACAAAGAGGGTGACCTTGTTTGGAAAACTGTTTTGCCCTTTGGCGAGAAATTGACCGGTCGCGGTAAATGGACTCCGCGCTGGGAAGGACCCTTTGTCGTTCACCGCATTTCTGGAGCGCGTGGCTTTTCACCTCATAGATTTGGATGGCGATATCCACCGTAACCCTATCAACGGGCGGTTCCTAAAAAAGTATTACCCTAGTGTTTGGGAGTTCGAAGATCCACTAGACTAACCTTCTTCCCAGACAGGGGGGCAACCATAGTCTTCATTGGCTCACGTCATCCATACATTCAGGCCTTTCATGTGGCCTGATTCTCATGTATTTGCTTCACCTACGAACACTAGGGGGGCAACACTCTGTACATCTTGGCCTTAGTTGTGGCCAATTTTATGTTTTTGTTGTAACTTTCTTTATTCCATTTTCCTTGACAATATGTGTTAAGAATATATCCATGGCCTATACATGAGGCTTTATTTTACAACAAATTTTTCCATTTTGAACTCAGAAAACATTCATTCATAAATTGGCTTTACGGCCAAAGTAGTACAAGTTTAAACAGTTACATTTGCGATTTACAAGGCCAAAAGTGGCTTAAGAAATCATAAGAGTTGCAGATCTTCTAAGAGTTTCTGGATCTTGTGGCGACAGGGGGGCAGTGCTATGATCAAGCATGCTCTTCCTCTCTTCACCCACATCCCTCCTCTGATCTGAGTCGCAGCTGCTATCGTCTGTACCAGAGGAAGAGGGAAGGAAAAAATCCATCGCAACCCTTCCATCCAGTTGGTTACCCTCCGGGATGGAGATGGTCTTCAGAGAGAGCGCGACTCACAACCACATCTACCTCCAGAGGAAAAATAGAAGTCTAACAGTCAGACCCCGGAGGTAGGCTGCGGAAGAAGAACATTCGGCCTCGAATGGCCTTCTGCCCTTCTTCGCCTTGCTCCACGCGAGAAATCTGAGGAGAGGGGATCCTCAGAATCTGGTTCCACCGCGTTAGGAGCGCCGCGTGTTCTTCAGTCTAACTGGAACCGGTGAATCCCATCCGGAGTTCCAGAGACCAAAGACATGCGGCTGGACCTGAGATTAGGCCATAAGACCGACCCAGGTATTGAGATTAAGCCATAAAACCTAAGGATTTGAGGCTAAGTTTGAGATCGTGAGGAGAGGATTTCAGAAACAGAAGGAAGAGAAGTAGGGCTTGCGAAACTATTTCTGGGAAGGCCATATTTGCTTGTGTTTTTTCACTCCTCCAGAATACAGGTATTTATAGGACCAATCTCAGTGACCTCAACCGTGCGATGGACAGTTGAAGTATTTTCAACGCCATCAACAAGAGTACCAATAGAATTGAATGCTAAGATCTCGGAAATGAAAGTAATTAAGAACGCGTGGGAAGCGGGGCAGTCTTCAAGGAGGTAACCGCTTCATTTCGAGATTATCTTTTCAAACAGTTTCAACAGCAATAAAGGCAGATTAAACGCTGAACTGCTTGTAAAGTTGTGTGTATATTTGGGCCAAGTGATGTGGGCTAAATTTTTAAATTATTGATAATAATATTGTTCATACAAAATGGGCCTAATACTAGAGGCCTAAAGTTTTCGGCCTGCATGGGTTAAACGAAGGAAAAGTTCATCCAGGCGAAAACTGGCATCAGCAACTGCTCGTTCTGCTTGTCGGACAGCCTCGTGAGCTTGAACTAGGTTTTGAGACAGTATTTCAGAAGCCGCTAAGGGTTGCTCCAGCAAGGGCTCTTCATGTTCAAGCCGGGCCGTCACAGCAGTCAGTTGGGCCTGAAGATCTTGGACTTGGGACCGGAGGTGATTTTGCATGAGCCTCAAGTCTCTAACAAGGGTAGACTGATCTCCCAAAAAGTCACGAGAAAAGTCCATTTGTTGAGCGAGGCCCTGATAGTGGGCCTGGGCTTGTCTGGCTTGCGCAATCGCGGCCGCTTTTTCATTAAACCACTGGGGGAGATTCTGCAGCAGCTCGTCTATCTTAATGAATTCATCTTCAGTGATGGCGCGCTCGCGACAAAGAGCCCTGACGGACGCGCCAGGCAGCAAGATATCGGGACTCAGAAGACGGCGAAGGCCGTCCCTAGCTTCATCTATAACTCTAGGAGGAGTCACCTCAAGTACGCGAGTTAGCCTTTCTAGTCTGGAAGGAAGCACAGGCAGTAGATTTGGGGGAGCAGCAGCAACAGGAGCCTCAAAAGGCTCCGCGACAGGAACCGCTTCCAGTATCGGCTCAAGGTTTACCTCTTCCATTGCTTCAGGTGCTTGGGGGGCAGGTTCCTTATTAATTACATCTTCACCAGCTGATTCAGCAGGATTGGCGTCAAATACCTCCACAGCGGCAGCTACCTCCTCGACAGGACCAGGGTTCTGCTTCTAAGGAGGAATCATTAGAATGTCTAAAGGATAGGACAGGAATCAGAATGTAGTGCTTGTTAGAAGTGAAATATACCTCTTCAACAGATGGTTCACGAAGGGTTGCTATTGGCACTGATTCTTGAACAGCCTCGCTAGAATCTGGAACTAAATCAGGCGCTATCTGTTCCAGGACAGGTGTTGAGTTTGGTTCCTCGCGAGATGCAGCTGGAAGAGGCATTCTCTCTTCGACCTCAGGCGAGCTGTCATCTATGACTTGCACTGGGATCAGAGCCAACTGCAAATTGTTTGCAACGCCGGCAGGAGGTGGAGGATTATTAGAACCAGTTGGCGCTAGGGCCTATGAAGCAGATGTGCCTTCACCAGCAGCTGAGGATCCTTCCCCAGGTTGCCTTGAGGACCTACGACGAACCTGCAAGCGAGGAACGTTATATGGTCACGTGGAAGGAAAAGAAGATTCCAACACACACTTCTAGTGTCTTACCAGTCGATCAACGATTGGTTCATCTTCCGCCCATGGATCAGTTCGAGGATCAGAGCGACTGCGCTTTCGGGCCAAAATGGCGGCGATCTGCCAGGGTTGAAGGATTAGACTTGACTTGGAAAGAAAGCATGGAGGAGTTAAATAAGAAAATCCTTACTGTTTGCGGGTCATCATCATCAGAAGAAGAATCTTCGACTTCAGGTTCTGTCACCACTGCTTTTTGCTTTCCGGACTAGCCAGTGGATCGAGAAGCATTGACTGCTCGATTACCAGAAGGTGGCGCACTTCCCTGGTGCAACAAAATCTGAGTTAGAGAGGAAAAGTGAAAGAAGAAACAAAATACAGACGAAGACACTTACCTCTTGAGGGCGCTCGCGAATTACGATACGAGCTTGGGCCTGGCGCAGAGCTCGCGCGGGTCGCGGAGCCGGCTCAGGTGGCGGGGATTGTGCTGCATCTTTAGGAAAGCGAGCAAGTAGCTCAATGTCAGCAGCATAAGGATATCTGAGCTCCTCGAAAATGGTCTTGAAGAGTTCATCATACCGTTGTCTCCAGCAATTAACAGAAACTTCTTCCCACCATTCCTCATACCCTTCTTCGGTCCCATCCACGGCAGCAATGTTGTTAGCCCAATCAGGAAGATCAACCAGTGCAAGCATGCTGCGTACTGGCGAAGGCCCAGAGAGGGGCCCAATTCTGCGCCAAGAGGTGTTGTAGTTCCAGGCATCATAAAGAGGAAATGGCACTAATTGGACTAGGCCAAATTGGCGAGCGAAATGGTTAGGAGCGTAAAGCTCATAACTGAGTTCTTCAGCCGCAATCTTAATGTCTGAGCAAGAGATCGCACGACGAAAAGCTAAGCGCGCGCGATCGCTGTAGCGAGGAGCACCAGGGAGGAATCCATTTTCAAGCGGAGCTGGGAATCTTCTGCCCAGCACTAAGTTGCAATAGGGCATTTCGTGCAGGAAGTATAGATATGTGAAGCACTCGGAATAAGGAGGGGAAGTGTACCTTTCCTCGCGACTGAGCCATTGACCCAATAGTTGGTCAGCCGGTGGAAGCAGCGGGATGTCGTCGCGGCGAAAATATGGAAAATAGGTTTGAATCCAGAAGTCAAGGATCCAAAATGGGCCAGAAATGCTAGTTTCAAAAGGATGCATGGTGGCCTGGTACAGTGTACGATAGAGGGTGCCCAACACTGGTTGTCCGAGCCCAACGCGGCGGCCGTTGTAGAGGGCCGTTGCCAGAAGAGTCCAAGCACCAGTGGGCTTATAGGAGGAGGTACAAAAGATGAACTTACAGAGCCCGTATTCTAAGAAAGCAATTCCGCCAGTCGCATTATGCTCTCGGCGGTTATAGGCCAGCCACAGTGGATAAGATCCGTTGTGAGCGCTACGATTGTTTTGGGCCATGGTTGAAGTAAAAGTGACAGAGTCGAATTGGCCATGCAAATAGGGCTCGCCATCAATGGGTAGGCCGGTGATGGTTAGAATATCCAATAATGTGATACTCATTTGGCCAAATCGGAAATCAAAGGTGTTTGTGGCGGTGTTCCAAAAACAGAGAAAGGCGGCGAGCGGTGAGCGATTGCCACCGCGCGGAAGACGAAAACAAAGATCAATAGTGTGAGTGATACCTGCAGCGTTCCATCGAGCCAGATCTCATGCTCGCGCTTAACGATATCAGGAAAGCTCCCCCGCGCTGATAGAAGATGGCCAGTGCCCTATTTTTGCTTGATGGTTCTGGGCACTCCAACTGCTGAAATCCCCGGGAGTCCTTCAGAGGACTGGGATGGGTCGACGGATGGGCAGGCCGTAGAAAGCGATAGCGTCTGCTGGAATTGAATCTCGCGGCGTTGGACCCAGTCCGACATGGTGGTTTGAGAACCGGAGAAGCAGGGGTCTCTGGATGGTGGTGTGGAGAAGACAACGAGCACCGATGCTGGTTCCCCAAGAGTGGGCAGCCTGTTCATTAAGTTCTTCTTCTTGATCGATGACTATCTTCTTTGGGGGAGCCATTTCTGGGTTTCTGTGAGGAAGATATTGGCAATAAGAGGGTTTCTGGGTTTAAGAGACTAAAAGAGTTTCTGATGTGACAGGTCTGAAGTGGCTGCGGGTTTAAATAAGAGATTTTGTGAGGGAAACGATACAACAGAAAGGTGTTTTTGCAAGCGAAAGGACGCAATCCTCATCAATGATATCGTTCCAAGTAATAGGCGTGTCGTTTTAGTCTCCTTCAATCAGTTACATTTTCGCGGGCCTGATTTCGGGGCCTGGGGGGCAATGTTTGAGCCCAAAAGTAATTTTGGCAAGATCCTTTAATGGATTTAGCACAGTGGGCCGATACCTGCGGCCCAAAAATAAGCCTACTTGGGTTTGGGTTACAGCTTCGCCCATTCTGTGATCCATAAGGAAAACGAAACCTTATTGGAATCAAGTAGCAGAGATTGAATAGGAAACTTCAATCAATAATCATTCTATGGCAAGGAACAGTCGAAACCCTAGGTATAAATACCAGGTTTCAAGGACGAATAGAAAACAACTCTACAATCAATTAATCTCTACGATTATCAAAGCCTCCCCCGGAGCAAACTTTCAACCTCGTTGAAACCCGGTGACCGTGCTTCCAGTCCTAGTCTCTCCAAGAGCCGACTGTTAAGTGCTATTGCCACCGATACTACCAGCGAAGCAAGGGTAACGCCCTCGCAACCCAGCGAAGCTAAAGTCACGCTTTAGCAAAACCTGTGCTTTCTCCAACTTCCCAATGATTGCTCTGCTTAACCTACAACGTTAAGTATCGATTCGATGTCGCGAAGAGATCACAACCAAAGCCCTTATCCGTAAGGCAAGAAGTCCTTTCTCGGAAGGCAGAGAAAAGAGCCTTGTGACGAGGTTGGTGCTCTCCTCGTCCACAACGCTTGAAGAAGAAGTCAGGTCAAGGGACTCCCCCGACGACTGCACCCCACGGTGCTGGCACGCCCGCTCAATCATAGCAGCAAAAGAGACAGTTTGTACAGCACTGATTTTCTTGTCAAACACATAGACTAGAACATCTTGTAAGAACAAAATGGTTACAATGAGACTAAAAATTGAAGCTGAGATTAAGAATTCTGAAGAAAGATCATCATCTTAAAAATAAAAAATAAAAACTTGAAACCTGCTAAGAACAAACAAAAAGAAAAGGTCACGATAATTCTCAAGCAAGCAACACACAATAACAAGAGAATAAAAGCTCCATGTCATTATGCCCCATCCCCATCCATACCAGAGACTTCCTTCATAATCCAAGAAAGAGGCACTCCATAATTTTTATGCGACCCTATCCGATCTCTGACCAATGCTTTGTAGATCAGTGGATGGGTGGTGGCAGGTGTCGGGTGTTGTCGGGTTTTGGCAGCCAGGACGGTGTGGAGGAGGATCTGGTGGAGGACGCTTCAAGCGGTGGTGTCGAGGTGCGACTGATTACACGCATTTATATACGTGTAATTATATCTAAAACACTAGAATTAAGCTAATCCTCATATCAATTGTTATGTAATTAATCTACTTTTATTTATTTTGTAGAAAATAAGCGGAGTCGCGGAAATTGAAAGCAAAGTGTGCAAAATCATCATAGCAAAGGTGGAGTTTTTAACAAAGATCGATGCAGTCAACTCTTCGTCAAAACATCCTTAATTAACCATTAGTCTTAATTAACCAATGGTCAATTAAGGACAATTATGGGCTGGACGTTAGCTGCATGTCTCCTAAATTGAAAGAGTCCAAAACCCATGATTTTGGTGACACATGGCAGCAATATAATTATACATTAGGGTTTAATTATGCAAGGAGGGGCAGCTGCAGTTCTCTGTTTCTTTTACTGCCAATACACATGCAGACCACATGCATCCTTTCCTCCTACTCACAAAAACAATAGCCCCATCACGTGTTTTTCTCTCCAGTTAATCCTAGCCGCAGGCCACCAATTTTTCCCTTGAATCACAGCCATCCATTCATCATCCACTTCTTCTCCTTTAGCAGCCACATACCGAGACTATTCATAACCTCACCCATTAATTAGCCGCACAACCCATTCTCTCTTCTTTCTCTTCTGGACAGCCACAGCGCCGCACACCCCAGATCCATTTTTTTTCTCTTTCTTCTCACTCAACAGCCGCAGACCCCATTTTTCCTTCCTCTCTTCAACAGCGCCGCAACTCACCCACTCTCCCATTTTCACTCACTCTTCCACATTAAAGTATTGGGCTCTTCTCAAATTTCATCAAGGAAGATCATCAAGACCTTAATTTCATCTTGGGTAGTTAGGAGGATTCAAGCTAGCTTAGTTTTCTTTGCTTTCTAGCATTGTGAAATTAAGCAAAGCTTATCCTCTCTCTTCTCATCTATTTTAATTGTACATGGTTTTGATGTTAAATCTTATTTTAGTTATGAGTGAGTAGTTCAATTTTGGGAGTTAGGGTTGTGAAGCCTTAACTCATCTTGTATAAATATTGATGCTTTAATTTTAATAAATGCAATTTTCATTGTGTATGCTTTAAATCCGAATTTATTGGTCCTTAGAAGCATGTTTCTAGGCTTTGTCACCCTTTGAAATTATGTTGTGGGCAATTATGATGAATAGATTGATAAATTGACAACTTATTAATCTTGTGACATCTAGGATTTAAGTGTGGTAACCATTAGCTAGCTTAATTGTTGCTAAGTTTGCTTGGGTCTCTATTATCTTGCACTCTAGGCCTCTAATTTTAGATATTGCGGCCTTAACCGGCGTAATGCCTAAGTTAGAGAGTTGATTGTGGCCCTAACCGGCATAATCGAAACACCGAAAGGATAATTGGTTTAGTAGCCCTAACCGGTACTAGATACGGGACTTAACACATAGGAAATGCATGCATTTATGAAATTGACATCGATGTTTACAAGATAGTTAGTGTGAATCACTCGACACTCCCATGTTCCCATTAATTTGAAAATCTAAATTTAATTTCTTGCTTGATAATTAGTTGTTTGATTTTATTTTAGTTTGCATTTAATTTAGTTAATTCTCAATTCAAAACTCTCAAACAAAATTCTACCTTCCATTGTGCATAACTCATTTGGGCTACAAGTTAGTGGCTTTGATTAGGTTTAGTGTGAGCTAAGCCGAGCATTGCCGAGGCTTTGTGCCTTGTGAATATTATTTTACTTTTTTTTATTTTTATTTTTCATTGTATGCATTTGAGTGATTCTACCGCCAATTACCTCGGTTAGGTCCAACGCCTAATCCCCGAGGTACGATAATCAAGGTTCAAATACTTTCCCTTACTTGGCAACGATTTCGTACGCTTGCGAGAGTTTATGAGTCAAGTCAGCGACGACGAGGATGCTCCCTGAGGTGACTGACTGCGTGCAGATCCCCATTTAGGCCTCAGGGTATTTGGGCCAGGGAGTTCTTTACTGGGCCAATTGTTTTGCTTTTTTGCATTTTGTTTGTTTTTTAGCTTTAGGTGGCTTCATGCCCTTAATAATGTCCTATTCTAAGTTAGTAGGGCGAGGTAGGCGTTATCCCGGTATGTGCACCTTGAGTGCCGTGTCTGACCTAGGACGGCAGCAAGTTCCTTGCATCGTCAAATGGTCGCAGCCTCCTAGTGGCAGGATGAAACCAAGTGTCACCAAATTTATTTTCCAGTGGGAAAGTTGGTATTAATGTATTATGGTTTCGCGTGAGCATTATCTTTCTGGTATGTCTCCAAAATTGTAAAACAAATAGAGTAGCCAGTCGTGCATTTTTTGCTAAATGGTGCGTGTTAAAATACACAGGATTAGTTGAGACTTCTGATATTATTTCAGGACGTTCTCTTCAGGCTTATTGTTACATGGGGTTTAGGCTCTATGTCCCCCCCCCCCCAGTGTGTGTGTGTATTATAAATAAACACTGAAAACCTCTTTTTATGTCAACATATAATCCAGTTTTGAAGATAGAGCTCTCAGCAAAAACCCTAATTATATCCTACTACCCTACGTTTAGACTTTAGGATCAATTCTCCTATAGAGTTCACAGCAGTTCGTAATACAAAATGTGCTTAGATGACTTCTCCACCCCATGCCAACATTTTTGACATCAACTTAAAAAGTTGTGCTTTCAACAAAAGCAATTTGCAGTCATATTTCATTTAGTTTGAGACAATCAAATTGACGAAAGCACAAAGCTAAGATTATATTGGTATAGATGATTGTAAGGTGTTACATATATAAATTATAAGATGGAGTAAAATAAAACTCGAAATAAAAGAAAGTAGAGCGTTTAATTTTTTAGAAATGATATCCTGTATATGTCTTGCATGTCTTGCTTATTTGTTTACTTAAATCCTCACGACTCAATTAGTCTGGTGAAATGAAATCCTACCGAAGTCTTCATACGCTTTAAAGACCAATGAAATAAAGGAATGTCTTCATAGTTCATACACTTTATCAAAGCAAATAGAGTAGTCAATCATGCACTCTTTATTAATTGGTGCATGTTATAATACATTACTTATTGTAATATGGGGTTCAGGCTCTATGACTCTATGTCCCTCTTTATCTATAGTTTCATGCAAGGCTTGAGGGCAGCAAAACCTTGGTCTTCACATTCATAATATGTTCAAACCATAAAGTATTTTTTTCATTTGATGTCACAAGATATCTCGTATTGTGCTCTCTTCCAATAGAAAAAGTCTTGAGTGCGGCTGCCGTGTCATGTAATATGATGCCTTCACCGATATTTAATCTTTTATTTAAAATTCTATTTCAAATTGGGCCTATTATCCCTCGAAATTTCTAAAATACCTCCAGTTACCTCTTAATTAGCCGAGCGTATCACACACGTGGCACTGCAGTCGTACTAAACTACCGCTCCTTCCAATAGCCTTTGTACACAATTTTATATATATGGGGCTAGATTCTGTTGTAATCTTAAAACTTGAAAACTTGCTCTAGAGTTGGGCATAGATAATGAACCACCACCCCATTTTCCACCTCGGGCTTTGGATTTTGAGCTCTATCAGTGAAAACACTAGGGCCTTTAGTTTCGATGTACCGAATCTAAAATTTTGAACTGATCAACGACTAGTAAAGTCCAAAACTCAAAGGCGTGTAGTGCAGCAAACAAGCAGGAGAATGAGGCAAATCGCAATGAGGTGAAGAAATGAAGGAATGACAGATAGTTGAAAGACTTGTGAAGTAGAATCCAAAAGACATAATCTAAATAAAGACCAAAGAATGCATATGATCACGTGCTATATATTTAGAACTACTATTTTATCGAGGAAGATGAAGCTGACATATATATGAAATTAAACTTGCAGAATTCCAAGTTCCAACTTAAGCTAATTATATTTTCTTAATAATCTTTAATCCATGAGTGGTACGCGTGATTCTAAGCAATTGGTTTAAGTTTGGATGGTAAAGACCAAAGCGAGTAAAGTAAGGAATTATGAGGCTGGGATTTGAGATAAGAGACGTGTGTTTGAATGTTTGATTATATTGCATATGGGATCGATGAATTATGAGCCGCTAATAGTGATTCTTAGCATCGTAAACTATGTGAAGCAACCATTACCAATTTAATTGGTGACGAAGACGAGAGCTAAGCGTTTGGGAGCCCACCAATTGTGTCAAGTTGTCGAAAACAGACTCAACACTACTCAGCTCTAGCTTTTTAATTATATATGAGAGAGAAGGTCATGAGAGAGAGAGAGAGAGAGTGATCGAGGAGAGACAGAGGGATGTGTCGTCATGGCTTTTCTAATAACACACCAAGCTAGAAGAGGTACTGAGGAAGATGGTGACCTTATTCTGTTGTCCACTACATGTATTCTACGTGATTTCTGGGTCCCGAACAATGCTTTTTTCAGATAAAGTTTGCCCCAAATCCCTTTTGTATACTTAACCAAAGTCGGCAGGCAATAAGCTAGGGTTTTCCCCCTCTTCCTTAATTATGCATGCATGCTGATGTCAAGTAACTATTAGAAGATGCTAGAGTAAAATAGAGCAAGATAATTCATATGTTGGGTTACAAATTGCTAGTCTAATTTTATCAGCAAAAGTTCCTATTCTTACAAATTAATTTGGCCGCACTATTATATTTCGATGATGTCGATTCAATATGTGAACTTTTTGTTCAAATTATGATGACTTAGCTTGAATTTATTCATAACTTATAAGAGCAACTCCAATAACTTTCTCATATTTTAATTTTTCTCTATTTTAGAAAAAAAATGAGTCTCTTTTGCTTCAACAGATTCCCTATAACTATTTCCATTTTAGGGATAGTGAGGAAATGAAAAACCAAAGTCCCTAAATTTACAGCAATCTCTAAGAGCAACTCCAACGGCTTCCCCATAATTTGATTTTTCTCTATTTTAGGGAAAAATGAGTCTCTTTTGCTCCAACAGATTTCCTATAATTATCTATATTTTAGAGAAAGTGAGGAAAGAGAAAACCAAATTCCCTATATTTACAGTAATCTCTAAAATTTAAGGAAGAATATGGAGATTTTAGAGATTGCTGTAAAATAGAGAATCTGTTGGAGTTGGAGAAGAAAAAGATGCTAAAGCTTTGACTTTTGCTTCCCTATTATACAGAAATTATAGGGAAGTTGTTGGAGTTGCTCTAAAATTTTAAGGAAAAATTATAGAGATTTTAGAGATTGCTGTAAAATAGAAAATCTATTGGAGTTTGAGAAGAAAAAACTTTGATTTTTGCTTCCCTATAATACATAAATTATAGAGAAGCTGTTGGAGTTGCTCTAAATAAATAAACTTGTTTTTCAATTTTTAAAATGATTTATTTTTATAGAAGTTTCGATTTTGTATTTTAATCTTGTAAGGAAATTATATGACATCTATCGGTGTTCTACAACATGGATCACTCACCATGATTGATGTACTGAACCATGATTGTAACTCCTTGACTTAGTAATGAAATAAAGCATGAATTTTTCAAAAAAAAAAAAAAAAAAAACCATGGATCACTCACCAAATCATATACTATTCTATCATATAGTCCATAGCAGTCACAAATCAATAAGGTAGAAAATTAGAAATCTGCTTACGTATTAGTCAGCAGTTTGGGTGATCGATCGATCACACAGTGTTTGTCACTTTAAGCTCATCAAAACACCCAACGACAGGACCCACCCCGGGTTCAAAGAATCAAACAGCATCAAATTAATGTATAAGAAGTTGGATACAGATACCCAAGTTTTTGAAAAATAATTTTAAAAATCCAGAAATGAATTGACTAATTATTAAAACACGAGCCCTATCAGAGAGAAATTGACATGGAAGGTAAAGGTTTTCTAGTTGCTGCAATTAAGCCTCGTCTGCAATGGCATTACTCATTGCAGCCGGTAGTTCAGAACCGACTTTATTATGTCTCTGGCGATATCGGATTTAAGAGTGTTTGTCCGCCCAGTATTAATTGACGTTCACGCTTATCAGACTGATGGATCACCAGCAAAGCAATTCTCTGAGCGAGTCTCAGTTGCTGATGCTAAACATGACGATGCTCGTGATCTGGGTAAGGCTAGGGTTTCTGGCAGCTGGCTTGGCTAGCTTTTCAGATTTGACCTAGTGCCATTCTAATATCACTATCAGATCAAAAAGCACATCTATCTGTATTAATTCTTTCTTCTGGTCCACGCTTTCGTTTGCACTGTCATGATTCTGTGTACTCGTGTTTTATGATCGATGAGTTCTTTCTCTGGTTTATATAACAATAATATTAAACAAGGCCATGCATGATGCATCCCTTTGTTTAATCACACCAATATTGCGTCATTCACTTGATAAAGAAAGTTAGGTCAGAACTTTTCCACTCGCCACTCCTGATAAAATAATTCTTTTTCAGATTCACTCATCCTGTGCGTCACGATCAAAATAATTTATGTTTTTGCACAAAATATTAAATTTGAAATTCACACATAATGAATATGAGCAATAGAATGGGTGGGTTGACTTTGAAAACACGAACAAATGGGGAAGATATTGAGCACCAGTGGAGAAAAATCAGAATAAGTTTCAAGGTCTGGTCCCTAATGCAATGCTCTTACAAATCGCATCACGAAACTTGCCCAGAATAACTAAATGAGTACTTAGGGTTGCAGTGGATCTTAGATTTCCCCTCTGTTTCATTTTCCGAGTTAATAAGCATGCATGACCTTCTTAATCGGATCTTAATGGAGAATATACTAATTACCTTACCGTCAGCAATTAATATTAATGTGATCTTAGGTAGAAAATGATAGCCTAATCTGCAGAGTACGTATAATACACGATGATTTGTTCTTTTCAATCTTTGGTTAGAATTTCTTGCATGTTAATTGTTTGTACTACCAGTTGCTAATGACCACTTAAGTTTGTCATTAACCGATTACAAATGCGGATTATTACAATTACCGTAACACTAGCTATTTATGAATTACTACTATTGCCAATTTGCTCTGAAAGAAAACTTCTCACTTCTATTATCACATCGATAACATATACTAGAAACTGCAAGTGACCTAGTGGTTCTTGTCTAGTTGGGTGTGCTTCTCAACCTAGGTTCGAACCCCGAAGCTGTCAAAATGATCAGGCACTGTACTGCAATGCACAGTTGGAACATTTCACATGCGCCGAAGGGGTTTATCTTAGATTTAGGAAGTATTTGGGTTCCCCTTGACAAAGTCAAAATAAACTGAAAAATGTATAAGGGGTAACTATTAATGATGATAACGTAATTAACGATCATATTTATACTATTAAGAAAGAAAATTTGTGAGTTGATTTTATGTTGGAGAAAATTCAACTATCATAATTATTTAATTTCTTTTATAATATAACAAGATAATTGTACATAACATATTTAGAGAGTATTTATGTGTTTCGATTTAACAATTATTCAAAAAGAGCTTGGAAAACAAACCCTATTAGAACGGTCAATGGTGGGTTTCGCATCCTTGTTTTGATGTTAATGTTGCATAAATATGCATGATTTTATGGATCCCCTAGTTTTTTTTTTTTTTTTGAATAAATTTACAAAAATCAATTGGCAATGGATGGAGTGGCCCAAATCCTTATAAATCCATAGGCAAGGTCCAATTTTTCCCATGTGAGATGTATATATTCTCAACACGCCCCCGCACGTGTGGCGAATTTTCAAGCCATACACGTGGACAACTTTGGGTGACGTGGAGCCTGTGTGGCCGTTAGGCATGCACACGTGGGTAACCCGCTCTGATACCATGATAAAGTAATCTGAGGTTCACATCCAATACCAATTGGCGGATCCCCTAGTTTTATACATACTGAGAAATCAGACACACATATTTAGAAAGGAAGCTTAAATTTGTGAACCTCTGATTAGAGTAGGCCATTCTAACGTGTGATGCAATCCCCTCAACACATCTTAAAACCCATATGGCAGACACCGTTTTCACCACCATCAACGGTGCACCTTTCACATCCCCAAAGAGTTTAGTCCATGATGGTGGGGACCACAGCCCCCACTAAAACAAGGATCAAAGTGCACACAAGCACATGAGGGACACGTGGCGGTACCTTAGAGGCTGGGCTGCTTACGGCCAAAAGTGGGGCCTGCTTTGAAGCCCACAATCTCCATGCCTGAAGGAAAGTAAAAGACAAAGCCACGTGTCGGAGAGGGGGAACGTCATCATGACGAGGAAAGTGTGATATAGCTCCGATGATTATGTCATGGGAGTGGGACCAGAGCAAACACATAGTCCACGTCAGCTGGCCCAGCTTTTTACTACACAGGGTGCTTTTGGTTACGTCAAGGTTCAATCTTTACCGTTCCACGTCTAAGTCAATCTGACGTCACCCTCATTTACTGGCGATGACTATCACTCCCCCCCCCCCCCCATGTGACCGATCCACGCTAAATCCACCGGCAAATGTCCAGTATTTCCGAGCTACCGCATTGTATCGTAATACCCGAGATTTCCCACGCGCTACTTGAGCTCGTCGATCTACTTCCCCATCTTCCAATAATTCATTCGTGCTTCCTCATAGGCTCGTACTATCTTTCCTCATTCAAGTCAAGCAGTGAACCTATACTTCAAGGCTTCGACTCTTCTTCTAGGGGGAAAGCCGGAAAGGTATAATACTTACTACACGTCATGCATACTTTAATCTTACAGTCTTTCATTTGTGTTTCTAAGAAGAAATAAGAGATTTTGTATAAATATCTACAACATCTAAATCATCGATCAAGAAGCTCTTTTTGTATTTTAAAAATTTATCCTTCAGTTGTCACTCTGCCAATAAGTATTTGAAAGAATATTATAATCTCATGTATAATTTTATTTATATTTTATAGATTTTTAATTTTTATCTTATAAACTTAGATAACAACGAACAACTAAATGTATATAAAACAATCACACTGATTGTGTTTTATCTCGATGTGCTTAGCATATAAGGTTATATATTCTTTGCTCTCTGGAATGGTAGAGTATCTAACCAATTAATCAATTATGTTAAAAGGATCAAGACATGTAAATGTCAATAGGACAATGAAACAATTTACTTTGTGAGTCTCACTCGTGAAGAACTATTTAAGAATTGTTCATTTAAAAAAAATAAATAATATTTGCGTGACGGTCAATGATTTACCATTGTAATTCTTGCTTCAATTCAAGTTCATCTATATACGAACCTCTGTAGAAATGATGAGGATCCTCTGGTGTGTTTTTACTCTATCAGGGTCACCAAAGAACAAAAGAGGGAGAAAGCGAGTGAAACAGAACCAACAACGCGGCAATCTAAACTCAAATAAAAATAGAGATAAAAAAATTTAAACTTATTGTCGGTCATTGGATATAAATTTGGTCACATGTCATTTTGTTGTTGAAAGCTTAGATAGATTAGGCAGATTAGAAGCTTAGGAGAGGATCCTCTCCCCTATAGAAAAACATGTTCAACTTAACGAGATGTCTGTTTCACTATTAGATTCAGAAGTTTCAATTGAATCTTGTATTATTCCTAGTTCCAAGAGATTGTAATATTTTCGGATGTGTAAATCTGATCGTGACATTACGGAACAGAATAGCAGCGCGTGGGCATCGAACTGTCACGATAACCTTCGATCGCAAAGGAAGTATGAAAACACAGTACATTGTGATGTAAGCAAGCGCACCTAGCCCTCTCCTTCATTTATAAAATCTCACCCCCAACTCCCTCACACCCACACCCCACACCCACACCCACTTCCGCTCTGCCTTGCCGTTGACATCAACACCACCTCACACTTCTCTCTCTCTCTCTCTCCCTCACTTCAATTCCCTCTGGCTTTTCCGGCGATGCAGGGCCTACGTCGTTGCTCCAACGACGTCGTCCACCTCGGCCTCTCCACCTCCCCTCCTACCCCAAACCCTTCCTCCCTCTCCATCGACGTCGCCGAGTCCGCCGAGACCCGCATCCGCCGCCTCATCTCCGAGCACCCCGTCATCATCTTCAGCCGAACTTCCTGCTGCATGTGCCACGTCATGAAGAAGCTCCTCGCTACTATTGGGGTCCACCCTACCGTCATCGAGTTGGACGACGACGAGATCGCCGCTCTCCCTTGTCCCCCTCCCTCCTCCTCCGCCGTCAACGACGACAAGCCCCGGAATAACATCCCGCCCTCCGTCTTCATCGGCGGCACCTGCGTCGGCGGCCTCGAATCCCTGGTGGCCCTCCACCTCACTGGCCACCTCGTCCCCAAGCTCGTCGAAGTTGGTGCCCTCTAGGTACCATCCAGATCACTCATCACCTGCATCAAATTCACCTTAGCTATAAAAACTATAGTCTATAATTTGTAATTCCGACCGTAATACTAGGTCAATTATTAATTGTTCTCTCTCTCTCTCTCTAAAATTAGTTTGCTTCTTCTTCTCTTCTTCTTCTTCTTCTTCATCTTCTTGCTTGGTAAGAAGTAAAAACTGGAAGATACGATATTGTCCTTGTAGCCTGAATTCAATTCTACTTGGCCTGTCCTATAAGGGACATAATTTAATAACGCAAGCCCCACGTCGAACGACTCTGATCCAGTTTCCAAACCTGGATCGGGTCCCACTCTGCAATTATTGGACCCCATCGGGGCCGTCGGATACATTTCCCGGCAGCTACCCGAGTTCCGGGAGGTTACTGTAATAGGGAAGAAAAACGTTAATTCTGGTCAAATTGATATAAATGGTTAAAACGATGAGTATATTATTGGAGGTCCCACAACCAATTATTAAGCAATCGAGGCCGTTGAATTGTAGTATATTCTCTTATTCCAAAGCAACTAGTACTTGAAGGTTCTATGGTAGTGTGACTGGTACTACTTCAGTATAACAGAGTTTAAACTAGGAACTACTATTATGAATATCGAACCCTGATCTAATCTAATTCTAACTCCATTTTTTACATCGTGTTCGTCCGGGTAATCCCAAGGAGTGTCCGAGTGTGGTTTAGTTGAGAGATGACATTGTTATTATGGGATTGAATTAAAAAGGGGGATAGGTACATTCACCTGGTAAAATATTGAAGGAGAAGACAGAGAAAAATTGTCAGTATGCCACGAGACAGTGATACATGGGGTGTAGCATGGTGTGGATGCACCTTCAACCACCCGACAACCCATTTCACCATCACTACAGTCTAGAGCCACCATGATCGATAATTATACCTAATTACTTTACCTAAGCGCATTGGCCAGATTTTTTTTTATATTGGCAAATTACCATGCACTTTGCTACAAATATTGTATGAGATTATTGCTTTCTGAAACCCATTTTTGTTTCCAAGTGGATAATAATGGTAAAGTTTAGTGCACTTTTATGTTTGGGTACTCCAAATGCGTGGCCGACGCACGTCCTTGAGAAACCTCGTAATGATATCTAAGAACGACTAGTTACACTTAATACCAAGGTGTGTAATCATGTTAACGCATGGCGGTTCCATTGATAATTTTAAGTTATATATGGACCTAATCGGTCCAATGTTATGTTTTTCACGTATAGTGATTGATGTATTCCCAACAATAAAATAACAATCCATTTCTCTTTTAAAAAATATTTTATTTACTTATTAATTAGATTAAACAAGTTAAATAAATATTTTATAATATTACAATTAAGAATGTATGAGTCAAACTAACGACATTTCACTTATAAAGTATATAAAAAAAAAATAATATCTTATACCCATGCTATCCCCATAGGCATTTAGCGAAATTCTAAATCACCCCTCAGTTACATTCCTATTAGCCTATCACGCCATACACGTGGCACAACGATCGTAATAATATTAAAGAATAAAAAAATTATTTTATACATCGGTGATACAAGTGACTAACAAATTTAATATTTATAGACAACTTTTTTTTTTAATAACTAAAATATATACTTAATTCTATCCAATCATCTATTTATTTTATTGCAAGTGCACGTCAATAAATACTCTCTCAAATAATTTCGACGGAATAAAGTAAGGAATTCAACCCTCTACTTCTCCGCCCATCTTTTCTCAATGCACACAAACCCACGGTGCAGTCGAGCCTAGCCAGCGACCTCTGGTTTCATGGATAGCCTGTGGTAGGAAGAGAACCCCTACACAAGATCATTTTCCAATTAAGGAAAGAATGATGGGATGTGAAAGGTATTAAATTGATAATCAAAGGGGGTTAAAGCTCAATTCCACATCCCAATCCCATCGATCATGGGGGCCCCAAAATTTCCTTTGTCTTTGGAAAAGACAGCTTACTTGCGTTCAACCACCACAAATCCACCACCATCAAAGGCTGCGTGTCCTCCTTTAATTGCTCTTTATTAAGCCTGTTATACGTGGCACCCATGCACTGGGTCTGATTAGCTCCCGTCGGGACCCAACGAAGCTAGAATCTTTACAAAAGTCCAACGTCAGAAGAATCTCCCCGAGTGATTCTGCTGTAATGAAAATTAAAATTATAATAGTAGGCCACCATGGTATTTAACTTATAAATATTAAAAGAAATTAATTTTGTGTTTTTATTTTAAGGGAAAAAATCATAGTGATAGTTCCTTAATGGTAGGGTTTTCGGTTACACTTTGTATTAGTCTAAAGTGGGCAAAAGTTTCTTTTAAGTACTTTACTAGTTCTCTAAGGCTCTAAGCCTCTTAATTAGTTTTATAACCTCTTGTTCTTTTCTAATGGAGTAGTGAAGTCATGCTTGTGCTTCTTTATAGGACGGGGTCCCATTCTTCATGTTCTTATTTGATCACAATTATCAATTTTCGTTACAAGTCATTTTACATCCACTATTTGTATGCAAATTGATCATTTCGTTTTTCATTCAAAAAAAAAAAAAATGTAAAATATGAGAAATAGGAGAAGAGGAGAGGTGTCTTATATACCTAATTTTTTATTTATTATATTTACATTTTTTCTCTATATATTATATTAAATTTCCTATTTTGGGATATATGAAAGAATTAGTTGTTTTTGGGAATCTTGAAATTAAGAATAGCTGAATGTATTCGGCGGGAGATATTGAATTTGATACAAAAACAACTAGTTATTTTACGTGACCAAATAATAAATGAAGTTGATGTCTGATTTCAGCAAAAGGCACAAGGGTTTGTTGAAATTTCTAACATAGAATTTATGCCAAAAGTCAAATGATATCAATCTCCTGTAGGCCCACCCACCTTATTCAGCTCCAGTCGTAACCTTCCCCAGATAGTTTTAGTGATCGGTGACGGCAGCAATGGGCCATAACAGATAACATGGGCCGAAAGACTAGATGTGGCTGGCTAAGCAACTGAAATTACCTACCTAGTATCATATGATGAACAACTAGGATATTTTGTAGGGGTGGACATTTTGTACCGAAAATGCGGTTACCGACCCGAACCGCACCGAACTAAAACGGTCTCGTTTTATGATCACACCGCACCGAACCGTATAAAAGCGGTTCGGTTGCGGTTTCGGGTCATAAACCGCCCGATTTAAACCGACTCACACCGAATTTATTTTAATTACATTTTATGTATTTATTATTTCTTTATTGATGGAAATGTTGGTTTTCAATATATAAGAAATCCATTTTTGATTAGGTTTTCAGTTTGTAATAAGTTGTTATGTTTGCTTGATCATTGATATATATATATATATATATATATATATATATATATGTGTGTGTGTGTGTGTGTGTGTGTGTGTAATAAGTTGCTATGGTCTTTCTGCAAGTTGCTTGATATTTGGGTGATATTTGCCGATTTGTGTGGACTCTAAATGCATTCAAAATTTATTTATGCCTTATTGAAGTTGTTAGGTAAAAATAAGCCTGATTTTGGCCCTCTCTTTCTAGTTGAAATTAATAAATAGCTCCAAACCGAAACCGACCCGCACCACACCGAAAAATGGTGTTACCGAAATAATCGGTTCAAACTTTTTGTAATGCGATTGCGGTTTGATATATAGGCCAACCGAAAAAAACGGTTTGGTTGCGGTTTGGGCCTCAAACCGAACCGAGCCGCACCGCGCCCACCCCTAATATTTTGTGTGTTTGGATGGGTTATTTTCGTCCATTAAAAAACTTTTAACGACAGTTGACACGTACACACTTGACTCGGGGTAACTGTAAACTTACCGGTTATATATATGTATGTATATGTATTAGGAGTTTTGAGTACATCTTGTTCTCTAATTGAAATAGTTGAAATTTATATTATCATTTGACTCGTTTCTTCAGTTGTAATATTTTATTTTATTTATATTAATGAAAGAATTTATTTATTTTTTCATAAAGAAAACAAAATTTTCATCACTGCATCAACTCAATTCTATGATTTTTTTTCAGACCTGGACTAAGAAAACTAATACAATTTCACCTAACTCAGGGCCTAAAGCTAGTCTATTTATAATCTGATCACATCCTCTTGCTTGTTAAAGAGCTCATCCCTGTTGTTCCTTCCCAACTAAGAAAAAACGAACGGATGACTACTCATGCTTTTCCATAAAAATACCGTCATTATTCCAAGTCAAATTTTAATTTCATGACGTAAAAATCAGTGCCAGAGCCTCGAAAAGCAAAGCGGCAAAAAGAATGTCACCACAGCATGTTACGAAACTACACCATCAAAACTCATCTGCTAATTTTTACAAGATTTTCCTGCTGTAAATCCCACTGCTTCATTCTAGTATCCACTACTCTAATCCTTCTGTTAAGCTGAAGCGACAGGGAAGAGATCACAACGATATTCGTGTTATAATCCGCCCCAATGCATGAACTTCTTGACCTCGTCGTATAAAACCAAGATGGCAGCTGCGCCAGTACTCCTAACCATGTTAGAAACTGCACCACGATAAAATGAAACTACCCCTTCTTTCCTATAAATCTTCTTCCAGCAGTCCAGAGTACCACTGTACATCTGCTGTTCCAAGCCAGACTGCATCATCATCCTCCTCCGAACTGTATCCAGTGGATATGACAACAATCCAGCAGAGGTCGTGACTGCCTGAGCCACTACCCAACGTTTCCACAGTGGCAACTCCAGCTCATGTTTCTTCGAATTTTCTGATAAGATCTCTTTCATTGTATCAAAGCCACCAAAATAAAGTCCTCGGTGAACGACCATCCCCTGTAGCGAGGCAGGAAGACCTCTGTAAATGCCTCGAGTCCCATCCTTCTGGCGAATGGTGACCAGGAAATGGTAGATCCCTCGAAATTGACGGGCTTCATTTCTTCCAATGTCAGCAGCAAGGCGGGTATGTGCAATATCAAGGGGGTATATTATAATCAATGTTGTACAACCAGCAGCAGCCCCAGCAATGAAATTGGCAGGTGCACCAGACAAAAAATGACCATCTAAGCTTCCGCTCCTTAACATGTTTCTATAAAGATCCTGTAAAAGAAAAAATTAGTAAGGACCATGCACTGCACGATATGAAGATTTGAACACTTTGAAATCATCATGTACCAGTAACACCTTCATCAACCATAATAGCAAACAATAACTAGAATGGTAGACTCCTTCACTATCAACATCAAT
Organism: Rosa rugosa; assembly: GCF_958449725.1. Taxonomy (NCBI): domain Eukaryota; kingdom Viridiplantae; phylum Streptophyta; class Magnoliopsida; order Rosales; family Rosaceae; genus Rosa; species Rosa rugosa. The sequence continues at coordinate 57,646,228 of NC_084822.1, read as the reverse complement.
GCGCCAAAGATAGAATGTTATCAGGGTTTTTGTTGTAGATTTATACTTGTAATTTGCTTTGTATCATGATAATAAACTTAGAATGTATATTTAATATATACACATTGTTAACAAGTATAGGAACTGCTGGATTTCTGCTAATCTTCTAATGCTTTACTTATGTTTTTTTTTTTTTTTTTTTTTTTTTTTTTTTTTTTTTTTTTTAAAAGAGGATCAAAGGATTTCACTCTTACCCCCATGGTGACTCGAACCCATGACCTCAATCTTAGGTAGTGGGTGCTTTTCTTCTGTTTAATCTCACAGTCAATACTGTTACTAACTTCTGCCATCATAGCTTCACAAATAACACTAACACTATCAAGGACAGGCAATATGCAATTTGAGACACAGGTTAAAGAAACCATCTCAATCTCCTAGAGCTAACACTCCATAATTACCTTAACCTTTTCTAATTTCTTCTTTTCAGGCTTATCAAGGGAAGGGCATCCTCCCACCCTAAAAATGAAGTAGTCACATCGACTAGACTTGAAAAACTCCTCTTAAGCGGAGAATTTCTTTGCTATCTTCTTTACTTACTGCATCTAAGACAATCCCACAGCTTAAATCTTGGTTATTACTTGTAATTTTTATGAGAATCTTATGAACAACTAATTTTATGGTTGAATGACATGACCTCAATACTTTGACAAATAGATTTCACCATTTCCAAAAGTCGTAGTGCCTTGAGATCTGCTTCCTAAGTCTCTCTTCACCTCCCTATTATTTCAAACCACTCTAATCTCTCCAAAACTACAACACAATCTTTTTCTCCTCTGTAAACACCTCTTTCCATTACTAAAGTTTCTACCATCTAAGGTTTAAAGGCAATAACCCACCTTGTGCTGTCCTGCATCATGCTTGATATCTCAAAAGTCACAGAAAACTCACCATTATCACTCTCAAACATTGCTACCCAGTGCTGTTCCTAGACAGACTTAAACCATGCCTAACATTGTCCTACGAACCAGTACAACCTGCAAGTAGAAAACCAGAATATGATTGCAACCTCTCCCTCTTGCTTTCAAAAATCCCCTTACAAACGGAGCATCCATGCATGGTGAACCAAACCCCTTATCTACAATGTGCTCAAACTCGACCAGATACCTCAAATATCTTTTATAACAATTGCTGATAAAAAGCCCTCAGTAATAGTGGATTGGATATCGGGGACAAATGTTTAACAGACCATGAACCAATTTATATCAGCTCCTTTCTCTGTTCATACATTTCCTCCCTCACAGCTAGCAGACTAGATAGAGGGGAATTCATCCGAAAGGATGCAGATCTTTGGACTCAAAGAGCCACTCCTCCAGACAAGTTCTAGCTAGCAATTTCACATTCAAAATCTATCTACCAACAAACTCCCTCAGTTCAATCTACTTTGCTAGAAGCAACACACAATCTGACTCAAGTTTTGTAATGCAGGAACCAGCAACATTACAGATCATCATGAGATACCAATGAGACAATGTTGCTCCCTAAGGACTCCTTTCTCTTAAAACATTCAAGTAAATAAAGCATGCATTCATATACACTTTCTCCATGTTCAAACAAACACACTGATCTTTAATATACCCTCAATGCAATCAAAGGTTCTCAATTAGTCCATTGCATCCAAAACCAAGCAATCTCCCCAAATAACAAACCCATCACAATTAATCCTAAACCAATTGAAACACATAAGAAATTAACAATCTTGACCAGAAAAAAAAATTACCTTGAGGGAAAAATTGAGAGCTACAGAAGGGTAATAACGAAGAACACTGCTGCCATTGCCTCTCCACAAAGACAAGATGCCTTCTTCTCTAACCGTACGGGCTATACAATCCAACATGCCCTTGAATTTGGTCCTTCCTCCCCCAAGAATGGCCATATTGCTCTCTTGGGTCTGCAGCAACAGCTTGGCTCTCTCTATCGGAGCCACAATCGTGTGCACCACCCCACCCATCACCGCCCCGGCCATCAGATCACGGTGGAAGTTGGTCAGCCAATCGTGCGGCCCTGATTGCTTCGACCCTGAATTTTCTGGGCCGCCATCATCTTCCCTCATTTCTTGTCCCTTCCTCTTTTTTCTTTATCTCTGTGGAAAATGGAAAATGGGGCTAACAACAACCCTGATATGCATAGTGGCAATTACCCAAATCCCAAATCCCAAACACCAAGCTTCATTGATTTTTAGCTTATTTTATCATACAAAATTTACAAGCTTTGTGTATAAAGATGTGTACTTTTTTGCATTGAGAAAACGAAATATGCGCTTCACTTCCCGATACCTGAGTTTTTATAGAGGACGGCTAAGATCAGAAGCACCCCCCTGGATTGATGGATAAGTACGCACGTTGTTTTGACACGTCTGTTTGGTCAAATTAGTTATACTGCAATCTTCATCTTTATTTGTTCCCTAGTCCCCGCGAGGTTTAACATTATTTGCTTCGGGGGACTCTGTCTTCTCAAAGTTGCAAACTTCAGTTTGGCTAATCTTCGGGCGTTTACTTTTCCCGATGATGCCGTGACAGGGAACCTATCGTTTGCTTTTATACTTTTGTGTTTATGGCTCCTTTAGCCCATAAAGAGCAGAGTAGGAAACAGAGAAGGAAAATCGTATTTAGAAGAGAGGTCAAATCCAGCAAATAGAAAATGCAAGGGAGGCACCGCCCAGCAGCACCAAGTGTGTGGCCACTATCTTGGGGTTTTGAGATTGGGTTGAGACCTTTTGGGGAAGAAATGTTCAACGTTTGGTGAACGTTCGTGAGATTGTAAACTACTATTGGGACTTCAAAGAGTGTACGTGTTTAAATGTGTCTCTTGAGATTAATATATCGATTTTAGAAATAGAATTTTAGTCTGAAATGAGAAGTGCGAATTTCATTCCCCTTAAGATAAATTAAATGAGTTACATAAACATGATGAACATGATAGTTTGAGTATGGTGAAATTATAAACGAGTTGGGTTAGTGTTAGGTTATTTTACTTGATTAATTGAATGAGGTAAGTAAGCTTGTGTGGTGTTTAACAAAATAGAAAAAACATCCGCTTACCTGGCTTATAACGTGACCCTTAAATGGAATCTCTAAAGTACCTTTTCATAATGGCTTGTAAAAGAAAAAGAAAAAGATGATGTAGGAGTTTCACCAAGAAAAACGTAAACATTGTTGATGTTAAAATGTTGTGCATTTTCTTGGACAGGTGATTTTGCTACCTAGCCGATCCTAAGCCCACAAATAGGCCCAACTCAATATTCGGCTTTTCTGTTGTATACCAGATTGGGAATTTACCCAACCAGAAAAGGAGGGCTTTTGGGAGACAGAGAGTGCCCAAAAGGAAACGAACAGTAGCTTAGTCCATATATACACAGAAAAGCAAATCCAATTTTTTTTTTTTTTTTTTTTTTTTTTTTTTTTTTTTTTTGTGTCGGTTTGGATAACAGCTAGCCAGACACAACATGATTGTCTCAGAAACCAGCACAGCAAAACTGAAACAAGAACGTACATCATGCATCCAGTGAATCTGAATCTTGAACTCAGAACCCCTTCTTTGAATTTTAGCCAACCAAGAAATGACAGTTAATAATTTAACTGATACACATCATATGAATATATGATCATAAGTTTTATCAAAATATTTGGATGTTACCCCTTGACCTGAGTTGATGTTAACCATTGACCTGAGTTTTCACCCTTCTATATATTTATTTAAATATCTGTTCTTAATTATTACTAATATTCTGGCATCTAGCTAATTATTTATTAGCTATTTTTTTTACACTGAGGTAATAATTAAGCTGCTAATATAATTCCTTACTGTCGCCCTTGTTTGCTACTGTTAACCTCAATCGTCAAGATACGTACTATAAATAACCAGTTTCACTGCTAAATCACGAGTGCTTGATTATCATAGAGAGAGAGAGAGAGAGAGAGAGAGAGAGAGAGAGAGAGAGAGATTTCTCCTCTATCTCTCTCTCTCACAGTCTCACTAGCTAGCAAACACACAGTAAAATAAAACAACGAATATCGATGGCCTGTGAAGCACTGGGGACCGACCTAGCTACTTCAATATGTGTTGCCTAGCTATATGTACATTCATTTCAAAGGCCAAGACATATGTCAGAAAACTAGCCATTTTAATGAGTAGGTTAAGGAACAAACATCGATCAGTACGTTCGCAAACAAGTAAAACAGATGGGCTAAGAATGAGGAGGAGTGTTTTTCCATAAGCATGTCTGCTAGAATATATGTATATATATGTTTTTCAATCAATACACAACTGAATCATCCAATCATTCATTCATGCTTGTACATGGATGCACAGATAGAGGAGAGAGGTTTTGCTTATTTGCTATATAGCTTTTTCTCTCTTTTACCCATCATGTTAAAAAGGCCTTAATCAACTTCTCATTATCGATCTCTCTACCTCTCTCTCTGGTACTGTGTATGAAAGCTTGCACACTTTTTCACTTGGCCGGTTTTGCTTTACTTTTGTACTACTCATTAATTTTCTCGTTTAATGGCAAGGGAAAGGTAGTGATTGGTGTGTTATCAAAGAGCTTAAGAAAGTGATTATTAAAACAAAATAGTTAGGAGGAAATTCAAAATTGGTGTGAATACAAATATAATAATAAACAAGTAAAATGAGGAAGGAGAGACTGGGAAGAGACCAAAGGAAAAGACAGAAAGTGCACGTCAGAACAAGCAAGGCTGTTGGTTAGCTTAGCTTAGCTAGCTGTGGTGCTGGATGGATGGGTCGACACCTCCAAGGGAATCTCCTCTTCAGTCCTCATCCACATCTCTCTCCTTCTTTCTCTCTCTCTCCTCTCTCCCCCCCCCCCCCTCTCTCTCTCTCATGCAAAGCACACCATCTTCATCTTCTTTGATATGAGAATCCAGTCTCATATGATTCAAGATTAATTGATTTACCTAAATTCCCATCTTGAATGCAACCCACTAGTTACCAGCAAGGTTTGTGCTATTTTTCTTTGAAAATTCTATGCTCCTTTCCCTTTGGTTTTTCATTTTTTGTTTTTCCTGTTTGATTCTCTTGATGAGTTTCATCATCATCAAAAAGGGTAGTACTGAAAAGCTATTAAAAAAAAGAAGCCTTGATAGATTTATGTGAATCTGAATTAGGGTTTGGCAACTGAGATCTAAATTCTATGGCATACAGCTAGCTAGCTAGATGTGAAAGTTGCTAATCCATTTGTTGGTATGTTTATGAATCTCATGCATACTATTAATACACAGAATTGAAGTGCTTAGTTGTTCTAATTTAATGTAGGTGAAAATCAATTAATTATGATGAAAGGTTTTGCAGTGGATGAGAACATGTCCAATCTGACTTGTGCATCTGGAGATTTAAGCGCTTCTGCCAATTCGAGTATCAGAAATGATTCATCATCTTCAACACAACAGCAACAACCACCGCAAAAGAAAAAGAGAAATCTTCCAGGCAACCCAGGTCGGTCTCATCTTTATTGGTTCAACTTTTGTTACTTAACTCAATCAGCTTTTGTTTTGGTACGTTAATTATTTTGGATTATATATGTAACAGACCCAGACGCTGAAGTGATAGCCTTGTCCCCCAAATCACTCATGGCAACGAACCGATTCGTTTGCGAGGTCTGCAACAAAGGGTTTCAGAGAGAGCAGAACCTTCAGCTTCACCGGAGAGGCCACAATCTGCCATGGAAGCTAAAGCAAAGGACAAACAAGGAGGTGAGGAAGAAGGTGTATCTGTGCCCGGAACCGACATGTGTCCACCATGACCCGTCGAGGGCTCTTGGAGACCTCACAGGGATCAAGAAGCACTTTTCCAGAAAGCACGGTGAGAAGAAGTGGAAATGTGAGAAGTGCTCGAAGCGATATGCGGTTCAATCGGATTGGAAAGCTCATTCTAAGATCTGTGGCACAAGAGAGTATCGATGTGACTGTGGAACCCTTTTCTCTAGGTAACACTCCCAGTTAATTATATAATTAAGGCAAACCTGTTGAAAAGGATTGGAATGGAACCACATGAATTTGAAGAACCAACTTAATTAATAAATTTTTTATAAGATATATATCTATGTGATAAAAACTGTCAGAAAGCTTAGCGCGTTTTATACAATAATGCAAATAATTGTAGCATTGTGAAGGTTTGCTCTCGTCTGGAATGATGCAAAAGCTTTACGAGTGTGTTCTAAACTTCTAACTGCAAAGAAAAGTTCCTGGAGAGTCAATTACCATGTCTATAATTTATATTTGGGATTTTCATTCAGAAATTAATCATCTATAATTTGTACACAATTTTGGGAATATTTTTCCATATTCATCACTATAATAATTACCCTTATGAAATGAAATGAGAAGGAGAGGCGACGGAGTCAAAGCTTTTGAGTTGTAAAGTGCCTAGTGTAAGAAGCAGGCTTTAATGGGTTACACATCTGTTTGTTCTTTAAAAACAAAAAGAACGAAAATACAAAAAGGTACGTGATCAGAGAGAGAGAGAGAGAGAGAGAGAGAGAGATTCTTCAATGTTAATTTATATGCGTTTGCTTTTTGATGGTTTGCTTGTTTTGTTCTTTTGTGTTTGTTTTGATTATATCTTACTGGTAATTATTTACAGGAGGGACAGTTTCATCACTCACAGAGCTTTCTGTGACGCTTTGGCACAAGAGAACAGCAACGCAGCTAGAGCCATAAACCCACTTCTCTCCTCATCACTGCCCCAACTCCACGGTGGCTTCCAACCTCATCACCTATCCCATCATCACGTGAAGAGAGAAGTACAAGATCTTCAGCTACAGCTTCCGCCGTGGATGGGCGGCGAAGCAGCCGCCTCAGCTGGTCCATCTCATCACCTCTCTAGCAATATAAACCTATCCTCATCGTCACCATTGTTCTCCACCTCTTCATTCGACCACCAGCAGTCTTTTCTGCACCAAAACCCTAACCCTAGCTCATCGGATTTCCAGCCCTCAGCTTCTGCTCACATGTCAGCCACTGCTTTGCTCCAAAAGGCGTCAGAAATGGGCGCCACTGTAAGCAAGCCTTCCTCGATGTTTCTCAAGCCCCATGATCAACAACACCAAGCTTCCCACATGATGCCGGAAACGACAGCGTTTGGCTCTTTCATGGAGCAGGCTGGTGCCAACTCTGGCGGCGCAGCAGCAGCTTCTAATAACTCTCTTTTGCATGATATGATGATGATGACTTCTCATCTGCAGCAACCTTCTTCCGCGGCTCGTGGCGGGTTTGACCAGCTTTCATCCTCGTCATCCTTTGGAGATCATCATCATCAGGGCTTCAATGGATCTATGGTGATGGGTAGTTTCGCTGAAAATGTTAACCCTTCCCCTCAGAAGAAACTAATCACCGGGGAATCTCAGCTTCGGAGGACTAGTAGTACTACTGATGGAGGAGGAGGAGGTGGCGGCAGCGGCGGTGGCGGGATGAATGAGGGAATGACAAGAGATTTCTTGGGTCTGAGAGCATTTTCTTCTCAAGATGATCAAGACTTTTTCAACATGGCTGCTGCTCATGGACTCGACCAGCATGTGGTGAATTCTACTTCTTCAGCTAATTACAATGGACAGCAGCATAATCATCAGAACCAGACTTCTTGGCAAGGTAATTGATCAGCTAGCAGTGCACTGATCGAAGTTAGATATATAGGAATAGGATCCATCATTTCCTTCATTTCCTTGAGAGAGAGGGAAAGAGCAATTACAATCTAGCTTATTGTCTAAGGCGTATTCATCAATGTGGTTAATAGACTTCTATTTTGAATAGTGCTCTAATTATGCACTCCTCACTTTCTTAATTTTCGTCTTTTTTATATGTAAACATCTTTTGTTGCTGTTTTTTTTTTTTTTTGGATTGCTCAGTTAATTTGTAATTTATTGTCTCTTATGTTTTGGTCCGAAACAGAAAATACGTCTAAGATATAACATCCAAACTCCTCCAGTTATATTTTTACTGGTGGTACTTAAAATCTAGTGATTAGGATGCCTTTGTGTGACTTAAAATACCCAACTCAAAAACCATCTTGAATTTCATGGATGTCTAAAGCATTTAATAAGCAGCATATATATTATCCGACTAATAACTTTAACAATGCTTTTTCTTCTGAAACCGCGTTGGTGGCAACTTGGCGCATCATGTGGAGCTTAATGTGTTTTAGGTACTGTTAGTTGTCAAAACTGTTATGATAAAGCCAATATTTTGACATGAAAGAATACTGTGAATAATAAAAATCAAATTCAAGAAAATACAACGTGGAAGACAAATAAATGAACAATATATGGCCAAACAATGGACAGTGTTCCATCACCAACTAGTGTGTTCGTGAATTCACGTGAATTCAATTCATGGCCATGCATAGAGTAAGCACAGTCGAAAAGATGTAGGTCAAGAAATTATCAAAACCAGCAAAAGTCCCTTTCGAAGAGTACAGGATTTTTTGGGTTTGAAGCAAAAACTAAATCATATCAATATCAATATAAGTACTCAACGAGAAATTATTTACTAAGAATTATACAATAGTCAAAAGTATGTGTTGACTGTTACGGGGTAATTAAATGTGCAAAGTTTCTGAACTACTTTCTCAAATAAAGCTAAGTTAGCCGCTGACAAAGATTCGTGGAAGTACAGTACTACTGTGCATGGATGTCGACATATCATATGAAGAGTCCTTGTTTTTTCTTTTGGAGTATGATCGAATATGCATGCTGCTTTGTCTATATATTTATGATTTGAATTGTGTGAGTGGGCAGAGTAAAGTAGATGCCATTGTGATCTCTGTTAGCTGAGCTAAAGCTGGCTTGTGTAATTTCAATCCCGAGAAAGATGATGAAACAATGAAATTATATTCCAGTACTTGCAGTAACCCTGCCTAGCTAGCTCTGGAAAAGAAAAGCAGCCTAGCCTAGCTAGCTAGCTAGCTCTGACTGAACACATCCATGCCTCTCCTTTTACACTTCTTTAATTTAATTTCCGGCAAATACTCCTTGGTTTTAGAATTTCGGGAAAATTCTGCCTCCTGCTGGTGCTGGTGCTGGTGCTGGTATTCATCATACGTTCGAGTTAGTACTGGTAAGAATATTGGTGAGGGTGTCAAGCACGTCGTATTTGAAAATTGAAATTTTGAAGATGCGCAGGTAAGGCATTTCTACAGAAAGAGCAACACGGCAGTTGCTGATACTTTGACCAGTTCATCACATCCTTGAAATTTAGGCAAGCTAGGTTCTCTGTTAATGGATAGTACGTCCTTCCTTGAAGTTACTTGTGCCATATTCCAAGAGCTCATTATTAGGGTTAGGAGATCTAGCGGAAGTTCAGCCCACCTTCTTGTTGTTGGGCCTTGCACCTTAAAAAAGAAGTTCATTTCAACTTTGTGCCGCTGCCCTCGGACCTGCCATATAAACCCATATTTTGCCTTATACGTACATAGCTTGAAAACCTCACTTGCAAAAGGTACCAAATTGGGGCATTTCTTTTTTCTTGCTAAAACACTTCAGAACATGTCTTTGTTAATATGTTGTCTGTTAGCTAGTCGGTCCAAAAGAAGGCACATTTTCAACCCTTGGAGCTAAGTTTTTATATTCTAACCTTGATCTGGCTAAATTTAACCAAATAAAAATCTATGGGAAAAAAAAGTATTCAATCAAACAAAACATATAAATTTTAGTCATACATTTGTAACATGTAAATGTATCGATTTCAGCAAATATTAGGCTGATGAGTAATTTCTAACTTGTTCTTCTGGTTGCAATTGTTGTTCCAAGTTTATGAAAATGTAAAGTGAAGATTTGCAAATCATTAATGTTACTCTTTTTTTTTTTTCCGATGAAAAGAAAAAAATTATAAAATAAAACCCCTACTACAATCTATTTGAAAGAGATCAACTCAAAAGCCCGAAAGAAGAGAAGAAGAAAGATAAACTTTCAACGTTAAAATTAAATGACCGAAATTCGCCAAAAGCATCGTCAGTGTTACTTTGACCCTAGAAAGAAAGAACCAAATGGGTAGTTTTTCTCTGCAATTACCAGTTAATCCATCCACGATTCTAGTACTAGAATCAAATCAACCCACATCAGAAAGTCCAAACTACCCTCATCCCAAAAAGAAGCCAAGGCCCCTACAGGGGGCAGTACAGCCATTTCTCATAGGACGATGATGGGTAAACAAGACACGTGGAACAAATCAGAAAAGCGTGCGCAAACTAGAACCTTAAAGCCTCTTAAGTTTTTAATGTTGTTAAGACCCTAGTATCTCTCTTCTCCTCTCCTCTCCCCATTGTTTCCAAACCTCGCTCCTTCCCCTCATTCCATATTCCCTACTCTCTCCCCCAATCAAAACGCCACCGTTTCTCACACATCCAAAGTTTTCAGATACGGATAGCTTTCAGAAACAGAGGACCTTCAAATCAAGAGGTTTCAGGTCTTAAAGCAAAAGGGATATGGCCCTGAGACGCCTGCTCACTCAGGTCGGTTAAATTTCGAGCTGGGTTTCTATCAATTTCAGATTTTTATGCAATCTTCGGATCCTATCTGCCTATTTAGCGCCAAAGTTTGAGTCTTTTAAGTTGATCTCGAAAACCCTAGTTCTTAGATTGATCGTAATATGTTTTATCAGTTTAATTGGTATGTTAATTTCATTACCCTTCTTCTGTATAATCAAGGTGTTGCGGTATAGGGGTCTATTTAGGCTGGAGTTAGTGTGTGATTAAGGATATGGTGATGAATATGGTTTTTGGTCCATGTTTGCATTGGGGGAGCTTATTAAGAAATTGGGTGTTTTTGTGAAAACTCCAATCCCTTTTTGCTTATTGTTCAATTTCTCAGCTATTGCACTGTCTTGCCAGTGCTTTTAGGTGATACAAGGGCTGAATCTTTATCCCAAATGGGAGGTGTGTGCTTGGTTAGATTGTGACCTCACAATCTCCTCTTGTTAGATTGGGAGGTGTAAAAAATGAGGCTTTCGGTTACAGATGACCCTGTGATATGAGATTTTTGTGGTGTGCTCCTTTTGGATTTTAACAGAAAAGAAATGAAATCATTTCCTTGTGATTAGATACATATGATAGAGGAGGAAAGTAATGGAATGTGTTTGTTTTTGTTACCTTTCATACTCTTCAAATCAATTTATTCACTTTGGTAAGGGGGTAATTTGGCTGAAAAGAGACGCACACTTGTCCAAATGCTTCTTTTTATTGAAAAACTTCTAATCAGGGCCTTAAGTATGCTGATGCTGTGCTTGAGTGGTTTTCTGATTGGACTTTGATTTCAACTAGCCACTTTGGCACCGTTTGATTACCATGTTAGAAATCCTTTTTCTTTTTGTTGCTTTATGCCCTATTAAATTTTGTGTTTTTTTTTTTTTTTCCACAACAGGTATCTAAGCATCGATCAGAGTTGGGACAGCTGAAACAAGTTGTTTCTAGAACATATTTTCCGGTCAACAGGGTTGCAGGAGGTGCTGGAGGTAGGACATTCACAAATTTCTTACTAATATCTGTTCATTTTTAGGTTTATTTTCTGTCAATAATTTAACTTTTGGTGCTTTTTTCTAGGCTTTAAGTGGAAGCCAGGACACTATTCCCCATTTATATTCACTTATCAAAGCAATAATTTTCTTATAACCTGTGCAGGGAATACAATTTTTAATACTCAAGAGAGGTGTCAGTCAAGCTATGTGCGCAATTTGGCTCGCAGAGGACGTGATGTTGATGAAGCTAATGAACTTGCCTATCTAAAAGAACTGTCCATGCGAAATGACCCTGAAGAAGTGATAAGATTATTTGAAAGTCAACCATCATTGCATTCCAACTCTTCAGCGCTTTCAGAATATGTGAAAGCATTGGTAAAAGTTGGCAGGCTGGATGAGAGTGAGTTACTGAAGACATTGCAGAGAGGTGGGTAATGGAGCAGGGTGATACTTCGCTTTTAATTATTCCTACCAAAGTGGCGGTTTTATTTGTATATGTTTTGTGTGACTTTGTTTGTTACATTTTGGAGGTTTACAGTAAGTTGGGATGATTGAAACTTACTAGACAATGGGTCTATAATATTTCGGGAATAATCTAATGGTCTTTTCTTCTGAAAGTTTATAGTTAATTTTAGAAGTTCTTTACCTGCTTTCCATCTTATGAATTTGAGCTGGTGACTAACATTTGTTTACAAATATATCAGGTGTATCCAACTCTGCAAGGGAGGATGAAAGCATGGGTGGCTTCTCAGTTCTTAGGAACGTTGGGAAGCCTACAAAAGATGGCGTTCTTGGAACTGCAAGTGCACCTATTCATATGGTGGCTAGAGAAGGAGGTCATTTTAAAGAGCAGCTGTGGCGTACAGTTCGCACAATTGCACTAGCCTTTCTTTTGATATCTGGCGTTGGAGCACTCATTGAGGATAGAGGAATAAGCAAAGGTCTTACCATCTCTTAGTGCTTTAGGTTCTCCTATGATTGGATTAATATGCATTCTGAAAAGATGAAGCTTTTTCTTAATTTCCGTGTTTCTATTTTCAGGACTTGGATTAAATGAAGAGGTCCAACCTAGCATGGAATCTAGCACTAAGTTTAGCGATGTCAAAGGAGTTGATGAGGCTAAGGCGGAGCTAGAAGAAATTGTTCACTATCTTCGAGATCCCAAGGTAGATGCATTTAGCTTTACAACCAGCCGAATATGAAATACTGACACCTTGATTTTGGATTACCCTCCTTGTTTTGTGAGTCAGTGGCAATCTCATTGCTATTCATCCAACCTAAGATGAGTTTGGGATTGACCTATAAAGATTCAGTAAAGAACTTGAAATATCTTGATTCCACCCCTCACGTACAGCGTTTTTTAATCATTTTGAAAGTTTATCTTCAAGGGTTGAGCTTTTGAAATTACTGTATCTGAATGGTTTAATTGAGTACATCTCGATATGCTGTGTGCCTTCTATCTCTCCTTTTCTACATGTTTTCTATGTTTCGTTTTTGAATCATTTTGAAAGTTTATCTTCAAGGGTTGACCTTTTGAAACTACTGTATCCAAATGGTTTAATTGAGTACATCTTGATATCCTGTGTGCCTTTTATCTCCCCTTCTCTACATGTTTTCGATGTTCTCTTACAGCGTTTTTGAATCATTTTGAAAGTTTATCTTCAAGGGTTGAGCTTTTGAAACTACTGTATCCGAATGGTTTAATTGAGTACATCTTGATATCCTGTGTGCCTTTTATCTCCCCTTTTCTACATGTTTTCTTCGTTTTTATCTTTCTATAACGTCAAAGTTTTATTTTAGTATTCCTTACCTTGGTTTCCCTTGCAATAGCGTTTCACTCGTCTTGGTGGCAAGCTACCAAAGGGTGTTTTGCTTGTTGGCCCACCTGGCACTGGAAAGACAATGTTAGCAAGAGCAATTGCCGGAGAAGCAGGGGTACCTTTCTTTTCATGCAGTGGCAGTGAATTTGAAGAGATGTTTGTTGGCGTTGGAGCTCGAAGGGTGAGGGATCTCTTTGCAGCTGCAAAGAAGCGGTCACCGTGTATTATATTTATTGATGAGATAGATGCTATAGGAGGAAGTCGCAACCCAAAGGATCAGCAGTACATGAAGATGACTCTGAATCAGTTACTTGTTGAACTTGATGGTTTTAAACAAAATGAAGGAATTATTGTTATTGCCGCTACTAATTTCCCCGAGTCACTGGACAAGGCATTGGTGAGACCTGGACGGTTTGATCGCCACATTGTTGTTCCCAATCCTGATGTTGAAGGGCGGAGGCAGATTATGGAAGTTCACATGTCCAAGGTAATCTTGTACTTCTTCTGAAAAAATTTAATGTACTTATAGGGAATGGTAAGCTTTTGTTGCAATTACCTCTTTATTCCATGTTTGGATTAAGCTTTAGGGTTTAGCATTCTGGTTGTCACGGCTATGGTGGATGCGAATATTGTACCCTGATGAAGAGTGGTCAATTTCCAGCCATCTTAGTCGTTCACCGCTAGGTCTGTGGCATCAATTTTAAAGCCACAATCATACCAAGAAATGGCTTTAAACCCGTAATGGGGAGGAATTCTCGATGATACTTTGTCATCACTATTGCAATGCCATAGTCAATTGATATTTGAGAAATTTTCTTTATTTGTGTATTAGGATCCACGAGGACGGAATACCATTGCATATGCACATTTTTTTTTTTATTATCTCTCTCTGTCTCTCTGTGTGTGTGTTGTATTTTATTGTAAGATGTTTATAAGATTGATATAGCAGAATCCTGAGAACTAGAAGTCATTGTAGTAAGACTGATCAAAGTGCCCTTTTGACAGGTTATGAAGGCTGATGATGTTGATTTGATGATCATTGCTAGAGGAACTCCTGGGTTCTCCGGTGCTGATCTGGCCAACTTGATCAACGTAGCTGCTCTTAAGGCTGCCATGGATGGCGCTAAAGCAGTGAGTATGGCTGATCTGGAGTATGCAAAAGACAAGATTATGATGGGAAGTGAGCGAAAGTCAGCTGTCATATCTGATGAGTCACGAAAGCTAACAGCTTTTCATGAGGGTGGCCATGCACTTGTGGCTGTTCACACTGATGGTGCCCATCCAGTTCACAAGGCAACAATAGTTCCCCGTGGTATGGCACTTGGCATGGTTGCCCAGTTGCCCGAAAAGGATGAGACAAGTGTCTCACGGAAACAGATGCTTGCGCGGCTTGATGTTTGCATGGGGGGACGGGTTGCAGAAGAGCTCATCTTTGGTGAAAGTGAAGTAACTTCTGGTGCTTCTGACGATCTCCGGCAAGCAACTGCTCTTGCCAGAGCAATGGTTACAAAGTATGGTATGAGCAAAGAAGTGGGGCTTGTCACTCACAATTATGACGACAATGGGAAGAGCATGAGCACAGAAACTAGGCTGCTTATTGAAGAAGAAGTGAAGCACCTCTTGGAAACGGCTTACAACAATGCAAAGAATATACTTACCACACATCACAAGGAGCTCCATGCTCTTGCTAATGCCTTATTGGAGCAAGAGACACTCACCGGAAAACAGATCAAGGTCTTGCTTGCTAACGTAAACTCTCAGCAGAACCAACAACCGCAACAGCAAGTTGTTGCAGAAACGTCACAGTCAAAACCAGTGCCGCCTCCATCACCACCCAATGCAGCTCAGTCTGCTGCAGCAGCAGCAGCAGCAGCAGCCGCCGCTGCAACTGCTGCAGCCAAATCAAAAGGCATGGCTCCTGTGGGATCTTAGCACACGAGTGAGGTTATAGAGTTGCAGGTATCTATTTCGCAGTGTCGATGTGCATATAGTAAAATTACTTACCAGCCTTTCTGTATGGGGGTAGACCAAAGAATGGTGCCAGCGAGGATTAATTTATGATGAATTGCCATAGTCGGATTGACTGGGAGTTGTAGAAGAGTCAGTGTAGGCCTTCTGATTGAGGCATTGGTAGACACCCACTGTCTATTTTTGATTCTTCCTTTATTTATTTATTTCCTGAATTGTTTCTTGGAGGTTCTTGTTTATACTATAAAAGAATAATGCATTCCTGATGTATGCTCAGTTTTGTAATTTCATAAACCCTTTTGCTCTTTATCTTTTCCCTTCAGCACTCAAGTTTTGTAAACAACTGAAGATAACAAATGAAACGTCATGCGCCTTCCAAAACTAACCTTGTCACTCTTCATCTTTAGGTAGAATCAATTCTCCGACCAACCACTAAACATTTTCACTTTGAAGTTTAAAGGTTTGAGACAAAAGTATCCACATGTTTTCCGAGAAACAAATATGGTGGCGGTGTACTCTCAACCAATCATGTTTGTAGTTTTATTTTGATAGTAAAAACTATAAACACAGCAGCAGCCAAAGGTAATATGGTCCCCAAATTTTTCATGATCAATGGGTTCACAGGCAGAGACTCATTCTCCGCTCTCGTAATATATACTATAGGCTTAAATTTTCCGAGTTGGACTCGTCATCAGTTTGGCGCCACAGAGAGTTAGCGTCCTCCAGGCTCCGATCCATGTCCGTAACGCGGCCGAGTCAACAACAACAACAACCCGGTAATCAAACCTCCTCAGACTCTTACCTCCTTTGTTTTTTTGCTGCAATTTAAAACATGGTCGATTAAAGCAACCATCTTTCACAATACCCAGTTTCAACAGCACCTTGAATTTATAATTCTGGGATCTTTCCTTTTGGTTTTAGTACTTCATATTCATATCCTAAATAAAACAAGGGCAAATCTTTTGGATTCAAAAAGGAGTGTCTCTGTTACATTCAACTGAATTGTTGTGTGTGTGTGCACTGTGCAGGGGTTCAAAAGCGGAGAGTCGTCATAGAAAACAGCCATGGGGAGAAGCTTGTGGGGATATTACATGATACGGGTGGTTCAAAGGAGCTCGTTGTGTTCTGCCATGGCATACATTCCTCAAAGGTACAAACAGCTCTTTCTTACCATGCTGTGACATATCTCTACCAAATGATCCTTATTTTTTGTGCCATCAAACTGGTGATTGTTTGTTGAAACAAGTTCAGTAAATCTGTGTTTCATCTATTGGTCTTGTTTATGCACTGAATTTTGTTCCAACATGGTGAGAAATGAGTTCATTTTGCTCTCTTCTCTAGGAACGCATCCCAATGGTGAACCTTGCTGCTGCGTTGGAAATACAAGGAATTAGTGCTTTCCGCTTTGACTTTGCTGGAAATGGGTGAGCTGTTTGCAACAATTTCCTCGCGCTCTTACGATTCTTTTGAATTATTTTTTATGTCTTCCTAAATTTAGAATTCCGATGGTTTCAGGCAGTGCTTAAGAGCTATAAAATGAAGTCCGGTTCATGTGATCTACAGGGATAGATCCTTGAAAATTTTAGGATTTAAAATACAAGTAGCAGGGGCATTTTGTTCTTCTGTTGTAAACATGAACAAGTAGGAGCATAGGCATTTTTGGTCCAAGTCATAGAGCACTTGAGTCTTTAGCATTGCATGGAACTTCTTGTGTAGTATTTATAAGAAATTGTTTGTGTTATACCTGATAGGGAAAGTGAAGGTTCATTTCGATTCGGTAACTATCGCAGAGAAGCTGATGATTTACGTGCAGTAGTTCAACACTTTCTTGGGTGCCATTATGTAATAACTGCAATTGTTGGGCACAGTAAAGGTCCGTATATAATTTGTGTTCATACTGATCCAAACCTTAATTTTTTGCACCAAAAGAGGATATTATGATAGATTTCTTAGATGTATCAAGTTTTAAACATTTTAATTGAGGTAGATAGATGACAAGCTAGAGGGCCTAGCCTCCCAGCTTGGTTGGGTTCTGGCCCTCTCCTCAAGAAAGATAGACGTCAAGCTATTGTTGCCTTACAGGTTACTCTATTTATGCATGTTCTTGTATGTGCTATTTTTGTTGTTGGGTTGAGGATACTCACATTTGAATATAAAATTTCTTTGCTTTGGTTGAAACTTGAAAGCTCAAAATTTCCTTCAATAGTTATAGAAGAGTCTCATCTTCCAAGGAAAAAGTCACTTAACACATGCAAATTCATTCGTATGCAATGCTCCCTTATTTTCATGCTTTTTTTGTGTGTGTGCTTCAACTGTTTTCTTTCCCCCTTTTAGTTGAGAAAATTCATTCTTTTGAAAGTTATCACTTGACATGTTTCTTACAGGGGGAAATGCAGTGATCTTGTATGGTTCAAAGTACAGGGATGTTCCTATAGTTGTAAATATTTCTGGCCGGTTTAATCTGGAAAGAGGTATTGAAGGTCGCTTAGGTAAAGATTATCTACAAAGAATCAAGCAAGATGGATTTATTGATGTGAAGAACAAAAGAGGTAAGCTGTCAAATATGTAATTATTCTCATCTCCTTAAAACTTCAGTGGTGTTGTATCATGTGCTAAGTCTGAGCCTATATCTTCAATCTTTCAAGACTCTAGTTTTGTAGGAACTTGGAAATACTTTTGCATTTTAATCATTGTTGGAAGTACTTTGGATCTGGCTGATTTTTGGTTTAGATTGACCATCCGCCCAATGAAAGTTTTTCTCTTGTTCATAGGCACATTTCAGTATCGAGTAACTCAAGAGAGTTTGTTGGAGCGGCTAACGATTGATATGCGTGAAGTGTGCCAGTCAATTGATCAAAATTGCAGGTGAGAGAATGCAATTATCTTCTCCTGTGTATAATAATCCATCATGGCCGAGCACTGACAAGGAATGTGAGGCACAGAAAATGACTGTTGATTACATGTAGGGTTTTGACAGTTCATGGATCAATGGATAAGATGGTTCCTGTTGAAGATGCTTACGAGTTCAATAAGAGCATACCTAATCATAAACTATACATAGTGGAAGGAGCTGATCATGAATTCACTTCATATCAAAATGAGTTGGCTTCAATTGTGTTGGGTTTCATTAAGAAAGATTTTCACCAGGACAAGTTTATGTTCAAGCAGTCACCACTTGGCACAAGAGCAGCAGATAGATCTGTTAATTCACGATTGTAAACTTTAACCATCATTAAATGTAGAACTTCTTGGTACAAAGTCGTTGAACAAACAAAGTTTAGCCATGGTGCGGTTGCGGAGTCACCTCTTGGCGCAAGAGCAGCAGATAAATCTCTTCATTTCACGACTGTGATCTCAAACCCATCATCAAACTTTTTTCCTGTGAATGCTTGTAATATTACTCGACTCCTGTAGTTCTAAGGACAATAAATCTTGATCAGACACATTGACAAGGAAAAATTATAGGAACTCTGATTGTGTCTTTCATACTTTCATTCTGTGATTGTTTGTTTCATAGTTTCATACTTTGATTCCAAGATACATCAAATGAAGATGGGGTAGTAAATAATCTGATTTCTGAAGAAGTGAAGATGATGATTCTAATGATAATAGTTCTTACTGGCAAATCTGCGAGAAGAGTACAATTGGCCTCAGAAACTAACCATTTCTTAGATTGCACCTGAGCAATCACTGACCGCACACATTTTATAAAAAGGTAGAAGTTGCAAAACTAGCAACTAACTGAGAAGATAGATAATACAAAGATCAATGGTATCCTTAACATACGTATACAGCTATATGACATCTACTCTCTAACTATGCGGCAACAGTTTTCGGCTTGGCCCCAATTTTCCTCCAAGAAACACTGGGCATGATCTGCTTTTTGTCTACACGATCCTCATATTTAATGGCAAAATTGAGCAAAGAATCCAAAAGAGAGTCGGAAAGAATGTGAGGTTTAAGTCCCAACTCAATAAGTTTGGTGTGCTTGGCATTGTAGTAGTGCTCCTCCGCTTCAACTCTTGGGTTTGGCACTGATGTAGTCTGCACATCAAGTCCAAGCTTCTCTCCAGCTTTTGTAACAAGCGCAGCAAGTTCATTGACAGAAAACTGCTCAGTAAATTGATTGAAGACCCGAAACTCACCAGCCTGTGCTGGGTTTGCAATGGCAATCTCAACACATTGGACTGTATCTCGTATGTCAAGATATCCCCTGGTCTGGCATATAAAGAACAGAAGTGTTAGTAAATGGGAAGTGATGCAGCAAACTGACTTTGTGTATGTATGTGGTAATAACTTTGGGCCATGAAGAGAGCTTTTACCTGGCCACCTTTGCCATACACGGTAAGCGGATGGCCAACAGCAGCCTGAACGCAGAACCTATTTAATGCAGTTCCAAACACTCCATCATAGTCCAACCGGTTAATTAGCTCTTCATGCATCTCAGTTTCATCTGTTATCACACCATATACTACTCCTTGATTGAGGTCAGTGGCTCTAATCCCCCAAGCTTTGCAAGTAAAGGCTATGTTGTTTGAATCATGAACCTTACTCAAATGGTAGAAAGAGCTTGCTTGCTTGGGGTAGGGCAAAGTATCTGTCCTTCCATTATGAGTAATTGTTATGTAACCCTCCTCGATATCAATATTTGGAGTTCCGTATTCTCCCATAGTCCCAAGCTTGACTAGATGACACTGCTCTCCAAACTCTTTTATAGCAAATAGCACATTAAGGGTTCCAATCACGTTGTTATTCTGAGTATATACTGCTCTTGACCGATCAATCATGGAATAAGGAGCTGACCGCTGTTCCCCAAAATGAACGACAGCCTCAGGCTCAAACGACTTGAAGGCGTCTGTTAAGAACTCAAAGTCACAGATATCACCAATGTAGAGTTCAATAGATTTTCCAGTGAGAGCTTTCCAACAACGGAGACGATCATGGATGGAGGAGATTGGAGTCAAGGAATCGATACCAAGCTGTTGGTCAAATAGACGACGGACAAGGCTGTCAACAATGGCAACCGCATAACCTTTCTTGGACAGGTGAAGGGCTGTGGCCCAACCACAGTAGCCATCTCCACCAATGACCATGACCCTCTTTGATTTGGATGGTTCACTAGAACTCTGATGCACCACCTGACTGGGTTCATTTGAGGCTTCCCGACTTGCAGAGAGCGTGGTAGCACACACTGTGCAGTTTCTTCGTGACCTCTGCGCTTGCAAGAGGAGCCTTGTAAATGGGGTTTTGGATGTCTGAAAAGTAACAGACTTGGGAAATACAACCGAGTCTTGGATCAATGGTTTTGTGGAAGGTTTACAGCCAGAGGAGAATTTTACAGAATACGAAGTTGAAAGCAAATGCGCCATCGATGTTTGCTTCCTCTATCTGATATTCAAATACACCTACAAAAAAATGACTCAAATTTTCAATTTCTGACAATTAATAACATAGTCAAACTTCAAATTAGCGGAACCAAATCCATGTATTGTACCCACAATTCTGGGACAAGCAAAGCAAGACAACATCTTAAGAATTAAGCTCAAAAAATCAACAAATGTTGAACTATAACCAAGTAGCAACACAACCTCGGACTCAGAGCAATTCAATATAATTCTTTGTCTTGAACATCAAAACAAGCAGATAAAATGCACAATCCTCACAAAACACATTTCTTTTTAGTGCCATAAAGCAAAAAGTCAAAATCTTTTGCTTTCTCAGTAAAGATTGGCAATAACAAACTAGCTTAAACTTACAGTAAGATGATCCAGAAGAAGTATGAGTAAATTTCCACAGTGCATTTCAAACAAAGTAAGAATCTTTTGCTTACTGTAATAATTCTCTGGAAGAAATATAAGAGTAAATATATCCAAAGAAACAAGTGAAAACTGAAGAGAAATAGCAGTATTATAACCGTGTAAGATGAGCAGAGAATTCTGGAAGCTGCTGTGATGAAGGATGATGCGTCTGATGAGAGACGGAGAGAGAGAGGGTGAACTGTGAAGGTTTTGGCTTGGGGTCAGTTACAATAGAAGGAGAAGGGATATTCCTTTTATCCGCTAATCCAAAATGGGCTCCAATACACTTTCAATTTTCAAGCAACTAACCCAGCCCAATGGGACCATGCCAATTTTGTCGACTTTGGTCATTTTGCCGCCGGAATTTTGTTGATATATACCTAGGCTGATAAAAATTCCGTCGGCCGAATGATCTATGCCGACAAAATTACATTGGGAAGAGTGTTTTCTTCCATTTAAAAAGATTTGTAAGATGACCTAGACCGATGTAATTTCATCAGCAAAGGCGTTCCCTTCTATTTTAAAAAAGAAAATCTAGTTGGGATTGGGGAAGAAGAGGAGAAGGTTTCACGACCGTGTAAAGTGCGAAAATACTACTATGCAATGACAGTGTACTTGATGTTATTCAGCCGTTTATTTTTATTAGTGCAAATGCACGTCGGTGCTCTGAATTCCTTGGGTGTCAAATGTAACTATCCAACAAAAAAAAAAATGATTGCGGATCCATAATCATTTGACAAAAGAGGAAAGAAATCTCCTTAGGTGTAAAGGATATCCTGATCTGTCCTATGGCATATCCTTTTGTAACCAAAAAACAAAGAAAACAAAAATGAGGCATATACTGTGTTCTTTCATGGGAATCCAAAATGGCATATTCTCAATCTCCATTCAGTCAATTCAGAAGCACATGCATCATTATTATTACTTCAACAATTTTTCTTTACTATTGCCATGTACAAACAGTTTTTACATTGAAGTGTATAAGAAAACAAAACTTATATTATATATGCGTGTATGTCATGTAAGCATTGATCTATCAGTGCCTCAACCGCTGTAATGAACAGTAAAAAGCCCCTATAATGCTCACACACGGTCGGATTAATGAGTGCATGACCATACACGCATGTATAATATACAATCCAGAAAATAAAACTTTTACTATACATGCGTATATGCCATGCACACAAGAAAAATACATTTTGAAACTTCTATCAATTATGAATTTTGTTTATAAATCCACTCTAATAAGAAACATTCTCAAATGTTACCATAACGCAACGATTGAAATCATAATATGAATAAAAAGATAACAAATAAAATTGTAAACAAAAACGTAACAAATAAAACTGTAATACAAAAAACTTGTAAAATGAATATGTGTCGCTTCCATTTCGGCTTCACCATCCATTACCTCATATGGCTTAAGTTACAGATAACCTTTGTTTGCCTCTTTTGGGATTTCACCAAACCTAACAGTCCAACATCCCCTGTATTTCTAACCACATTTCAAAGTCAAAATCTACCCAAAGCTACACTAGGAAACTCACTATTATACAGCCAAATCTATTAGTAACGCACGCAACCTTTCCAATGACTCCTCATTTTCACCACCATTTCCTCTAAACCCTCTCTTGATCTTCTCTGTAAAGTGGTAAATTCAGAAGAGGCAATAATG
The DNA here is from genome assembly GCF_958449725.1 of Rosa rugosa. NCBI lineage: Eukaryota > Viridiplantae > Streptophyta > Magnoliopsida > Rosales > Rosaceae > Rosa > Rosa rugosa. Next base: position 57,623,469 of record NC_084822.1, on the reverse strand, counting down.
TTGAAGACGTGGGGGGCACCATTGTGAAAACTGAAAAGAAACAAAGAGAGAGAACCTACGAAGCATTCTATGTTATAAACAGTTCTGTGGCGCTTGTTCAGTCTCAGGCTCTCAGCCAGTACTGTATCTAATCCCTAAACCTGTTTCTTTCTCTCCTTGACCAAAAGAACAGTGTCAGACATATTCTCTCAATGACATAATCACAATCAGATATCAAAGTCTCTTCCTTTTGCAACCCAAAAAGGAAGAGCTACTGTTAAAGCTTGATTCTTTGCTCTCGGATCTTCAATGGCAGAGCTCAACAACAAGAAGTATATTTCCTCTCAAGACCTAGCAAATCACAACAAGCCAGGAGATCTATGGATCTCAATACAGGGAAAAGTCTACAACGTCTCCGACTGGGCCCAATCCCACCCCGGCGGCGAGCTCCCATTGCTCAACCTCGCCGGCCAAGACGTCACCGACGCCTTCGTCGCCTACCACCCCGGCTCGGCGTGGCAACATCTTGACCGGTTCTTCAATGGCTACTATCTCCAACACTACTCAGTCTCCGAGGTGTCCAAGGATTACAGGAAACTCGTCAACGAGTTTTCGAAGATGGGTTTGTTCGAAAACAGGGGACTTGGTGTGTATTTCCAGCTGTTTTCTGTGGCAATGTTGTTCAGTTTGAGTGTCTATGGTGTTTTGTGTTCTGATAAGGCATGGGTTCATTTGGTCTCGGGTGGGTTAATGGGCTTGGGTTGGATTCAGAGTGGGTGGCTTGGTCATGATTCCGGGCATTACCAGATCATCAGCAACAAAAAGGTGAACAGATTCGCTCAGATCCTCACCGGAAACTGCCTTGCTGGCATCAGCATTGCTTGGTGGAAGAGGAACCACAATGCCCACCACATTGCTTGTAACAGCCTCGAATTCGATCCAGATCTTCAGCACATGCCTTTCTTTGCGGTATCTTCGAAACTGTTCCAGTCCCTTAGGTCTTGTTATTATGATAGGAAGATGAATTTCGATAAGTTTACTAGGTTCTTGGTTAGCTATCAGCACTGGACGTTTTACCCTGTGATGTGTTTTGCTAGGATTAATCTTTTTGCTCAGTCATTCATGTTGTTAGGGTCTAAGAGGTTGAGGGTGCCCAATAGGGGCCAGGAGATTTTGGGGCTTCTTGTGTTTTGGATTTGGTTTCCTCTGCTAGTTTCGTGCTTGCCCAATTGGGGTGAGAGAGTCTTGTTTGTTGTTGCTAGCTTTTCGATCACTGGGATTCAGCATGTTCAGTTCTGCTTGAACCATTTCTCTTCAAGTGTATATGTTGGTACACCTGTTGGGAATGACTGGTGTGAGAAGCAGACTAATGGGTCACTTGATATAGTGTGCCCATCTTGGATGGATTGGTTTCATGGTGGTTTGCAGTTTCAAATCGAGCATCATTTGTTTCCGAGGTTGCCTAGAAGGTATCTGAGGAAAATTGCTCCTCTTGTTAAGGAGCTTTGCAAGAAGCACAATCTACCTTACACAAGCGTGTCATTCACAAAGGCCAACACATTGACAGTTGGGACTCTGCGTGCTGCAGCCTTGCAGGCTCGTGATCTTACCAGCCCTGTTCCAAAGAATTTAGTTTGGGAAGCTGTACACACATATGGATAATGACTCATGAGACCAATATCTTTGTGAAGGTGAAGCTTTCTGAGAATTGCTCTGGTGTGGTTATTTATGCCCAATGACAATGATGATGTTAAAGGGGTATTATGACTTATTTTGATTGATATCTGAGGGTGGTCATCTTTGATTTCAATTGGAAGAATAATAATCATCTCTTGGATCGCTTGGTCTTTTTATATCTGCAAGCTTGTAACAACAGTTCATTTGTTTTCTGGAGTAGTTGATGCAGTACCTCCTTCTCCTCTAGTGTAAAGTACTGTGTTTTGATTAGTTTGCTTATTTAAATCTGAGAGCCCACTCACTGCCTCTTTTAAGGCTTTGGTTCTCCCTGAATAACTATTCACTATGGTATTTCATTACTGTATGGTGTTGGATGGTCTTTATGCAGTATTGTTAAATATGCACTGTTTTTTAAAGAACGATATAAACAGGTCCCTGATATTCCCCAGAAACAAACCCCATCCGATTCTCAACTGATATTCTCTGTCTTCCTCCCTCTTACTCAACAATTTTCCTATAAGCGGTAATCAACACAGGCTTACACGTATATCTTAGATTCTTAGAAATATGCATTGCAAAATGTGTGTAGTTCCCATTTCCTAAGGCAGAGCATGCCCTGAACTTCCTTAACCATATGAAGCAAAAGTTTCAGAATGTCTGCGAAACTATAGATCATTCAGTATTCTATATTGCTTGATAAGAATGAATGCATGTCTTAACCACTCTTTAACTACATAGTTTGAACTAGAAAGGAAGTTTCAAGCTTGAATGCTTGATATTAGTTCTTTACAACTCCACTATGTTGGTGCAGAAAGCAAGGTTACATGAGAGATCAAAACTAAACGCGGCTTGTCTATCTATGTTTCACCATTTGCAAGTGATATGAACTGTGATCGCCTTCCCCTTATGTCACTGCTCTCACTCCTCACCCTGATTTGGGTTGAAATCATGTTCCGGCACAACTTCATCCCTGAAATGTCGAAGATGAAACCATAAACATTACGATTAACACTGAATCAGATGCTACTAAATCAAGGATTTATTACTATCGTTACTTGGACAAACCTTAAATCAAACATGTTGTTGCGCTGTTCTTGATGGAGTGCATGAAGAAATCCACCAGGAACAAGAGGGAGTACTGGAACATGATATCCCCGATCATGGATGTTATCATGTTCTTGAACAATGTATCCCTGTTTCTGAACCAAAGGCTGTGCCACAACACTACCACTACCTCCGCCACGAAACACACTAAGTACATTGCGCAAGCGGCGGAGCTCCTCCTCTTCCTCCGCAATCTTCAGCTCCAAGTTCCTTATAAGACTATAACTTCCACCAACCGGGTCGGCGACTCGGATGTCAGCTTCCGCTATAATGTGCTTCATTGCAGTGCTTCTTTTGCGAGGGGGTAAGCTCCGGAGCAACTTCTTCAGGTGACTTTCGCCGAACACCTTGCGGGCATTCTTGAATTTTTGGTGCATGTGCGAAGGGAAGTACGGAGCCAGTGGACAATCCCGTACACATTTTGAGCGGTTGTGTCTGCAAGAGGCACAGCTTTGGTACTTGTTCATACTTGATGTGAAATTTTCAGGAAGGTGGGAAAGAGAATCTGAGCTCAGTCGAGAAGAAGAAGAGAGTAGTGGTATTTATAGTCTACGTGGTTGACTGGTTCTAAATTTCGGAAATGAAATTTAGTGATTATGTATTCTAAATTCATTTATAGATAAAAAAAAATACAGTGATTTTTTTTTTTTTTTTGGTTAAAATATGATTGGAGACTCTCCCAACCCGAATTATTAAAAGAGCTAGATAATATTACAAACAGAAGAAGGGAGGACAACGCCTATGCCTCTAGCGAAACTGAGGTACTAACTTTCAGTCTAACAGATTAAAAGAAAGAAATTAAAACTACAACTCAAATGAAGGCCAAGTGAGTCTTAATTTATTAATGTTATTATTTGTTACAGTCTCTTAGACGGTGTTATGATTGCGATTGATTTGTAATTACAATTAATTAAAATGAAATTTCTTTTCGATAAAAAAGAATTACAAACGGTGGAATTGTAGAAGGCTAAATGTGATCTTAGTAGAACCTTGTCACTACTGATTTGCGAGAGTTTACAACACATTTAGTTTTCGGTATGAATTCAATTGGTACATTATTTGAGGAAAAAAATATATATAAACTGGAAAAAATTGATAGGATTACTCTGGTATAAAATTGGTATGAGACGATTTGTGTACTTCATTCACACTGTAGCACAAGTATGGCGATCTCTTTCTCCAGCCTTTTAATTCCGGTTGCTTCATATAGCCTGGTGCTTTCACTAAATGAGAGCAAAAGCTGTTGTAAACTTGAAATCATCTTCTCAATCGTATATGATTGATGACAGATGAAGAGGTCATAACCCAGATGCAGAGTCTGGTTATTGTTCAGTAATCTGGTAAATCGTTGAACCGATTAAGCATTCCCTTTTCATGTCAAGCTTCCTCATGGTAACTTGACATGCTTTCTCGGGAACAAAACCAATCATAAGAACAAAGCAACAGATAGATGGAACAAACAGTAATCAAAAGTCGGAGAAAAAATGCTAGACTGTTTAGGTAGAAGTCTTACAATGGCTGTAAGCATTCAGAATATGCATACGCAAAGAAAGAAGGAATGAAAAACTTCCAAGCTAGAAAGAAGGAATGGAAATACTCAGGAACTCAGCCATCAGGTGATGGGAAAGACTCTTCATCAGAGGCTATTTATGATGTGCAAGACCGAAAAATTCGGGAGAATATCCGGGAATATAATCAACACATATCCAGAAAGGAGTTATGGCATTCATGTTTTGAATCTGAAAATATTGGAAATATATCATTGTATTTAAGACTCATTAAAATCCATGTATGTTGTTTGCAGGTTGCAGGCCAACAGTAAAGGTTATGCAGATGAATACCAGTGAGACAACTTCACAAGTTGGAGCCTGCTATGGTCATTGTATTTGGTCTACCCTACCAAACTTGATTTATTCAGGAAGTCTTTTCCATACTAGAAATTGTCATGAGAAAGATGAGAAATAGACCCTTCTCTTTTCTATACTAGACATTGTCATGAGAAAGATAAGAAATAGACCCTTCTCCTGGTTCTAATAGGAGAACACCAACTCCAACATGCCCTGGCGGCCTGGCCCCAAATTAACTAGCATAACAATCAATAGGAAACACATACTATATCAAATGAAAGTAATCCACTGCAGAAATTGAAAGAATATATTCTCTAGAGATCATACAGTTTCTACATTGCTTTTTAAGAAAGAATGCATATCTTTACCACTCACTTATGCTACATAATTGGAATCAGGAAGGATAGTTACAAGCTTGATATTGGTTCTTTACAACTCAACACTCATCTATACTACATAACTGGAATCAGGAAGGACAGTCACAACCTTGATATTGGTTCTTTACAACTCAACACTCACCTATACTACATAACTGGAACCAGGAAGGACAGTCACAACCTTGATATTGGTTCTTTACAACTCAACTATGAATCTAAGAAGTTGCCTGCACCATCTAGACTTGATTCTTTTTGTCTTGTACTCTATCTGATGCGCAGAAAGCTAGGTTATATGACATTCAAACAAACAGCGGCCAAATGAGACCTCATCTATCTATTCTTACCATTTGCAAATTGATATGAACTGTGAAGCCTGCCTATTATGTCACTGCACTTGTGCTCACCTGAATTGGGTCGAGGGTTGAGGCTCGAGACCATCATGTTCTGGCACAAGTACAACAACTTCATCCCTGAAATGTCAAACAAGAAACCACACAAATTAGGACTAACATTGAAAGAGGCCATAAGGGTACAAAACTAGGGAGAAATTACCATCGTCACATGAACAAACTACCTGAAATCAAAAATGTCGCCCTGTTCTTGATTAGGCTCTGGAAGAAGCTGTTGATGATGAGTGGGTGCCTGAACATATCCTTGACTTTGAGCATCAATGTTAGTCTGTTCTTGTCGAATTCGATATCCTAGAACAATGTTGCCCTCTTCTTGATGAACATGAGGAAATCCTTGAGCAAAGTTGCCCTGTTCTTGATCATATCCTTGACTTGCATTGTAATTCTGTTCTTCAAGATTCTGCTGAAAAGTGTTGTAGCCCTGTTCTTGATACATGGCGGTGGCCAAAGGTGGTTGTGCCATAGCCACATTAACAGACCCTCCTCCTCCTCCACCACCAAGTTGACTGAGCAAGCGGCGGAGCTCCTCCTCTTGCTCTGCAATCTCCCTCTCCAGTCTCCTTATAACAGCACATTGCTCCTTCACAACACCATAACAACCGCCGACCGGGTCGGCGCTGCGGATATCGGCTTCGGCTCTGATGTTCTTCATGGCAGTGCTTCTTTTGTGAGGGGTCTGGTGGAGGCTCTTGAGCAACTTGGTCATGTAACTTTTGCCGAACACCTGCTGGGCTTTCTTGTATTTCTGGTGCACATGGGCAGGGAAGTACGGGGCCAGCCAACAATCTGGGTCGCATTTGATTCTGTTGTGTCTGCAAGAAGAACAAGTCTGGGGGCTCTTCATATCTGAAATGAAATCTTGAGGAAGATGAGAGATTAAGAATCTCAGGCGAGAAGTAGTCTAGATATGGTGATTTGTGATTGGGGAGAGAGAGGAGTTGGAGAGCATCTGTGATCATATTTATAGTCTGCGCCTCTGCGGGGTTCGAATTTTTTAGCGAGTTTGGATTTGAGTTTTTGTTTGGATTATAAGTGGGTAATCTGGTAAATAGCCAAACGTATTATAAGCTTTTCAAGCTTGTGTAACATTAGTTTCTTAATTTCTTTGAATAAAGAAAAAGAAGAACACGGGCTTCTGAAACAAAATACACACAAGCAATGGAAATCTTACCAGCAGAAAAAAAAAAAAAAAAAAAGAGAAATGAGGGGAATTTACTCATGAACTCTAAATTCGGCGAATATTTGACAATAAAATCAAATTCATCAACAACGGAGATAAAATTTATGTATAAAATAAACATAGGTTTGCGAGTTTTTTACTCTTTTGAAGAAAAAATCCATGTCATTCATCTTATAGTGACGAATACTTGTAGGCTAAGGCAACTCAGCAAAATGAGAGCCTGCTATGTTCCATTGCAATCGGTCTCCTCCCACACCCACAGTTGATTAGGCATGCTATATCAAATGGTAGTAATACATTAAGAAATTGAAAGAAATCGAGTCTCTTTATTGATTGATGCTTCCCGCAATCCATGGATGCTGCAAGAGCTAGGTCAAAACACTAGGCAAAATGAAGTTTGCTGCCATCTGCCACTGTCATCAGGGAGTGCTTTGTGAAGGAGAAGAAGTATCAAACGAAATGTCATCTAGAATAGACTTGGTCCCATCTTCTCTAACACCCTTGTTCCTAATGTCCTCGATCATATTGCGCACCATGTTCATCGTTGGACGATCTTTAGGCTGCGTGGCTGTGCAAAGCAATCCCACCTGCAAAAGCGCCCACATTTCCTCCTCCATCTCCTTGTCACTCAACAGCTCGAAATCAAAAAGTTCCCATGTACTACACTCTTTCTTCACCGCCCTGTTAACCCACTCCACCAAGCTCATTTCTCCTTCCTCGCCCGCCATCCTCCCCGTCAAAATCTCCATCAAAACCACCCCAAAGCTATACGCATCGCACTTGCGAGTGTACTTGTTAGGACTAAAACTACTCGACATGATCAACTCCGGGGCTTTGTAGGCATTGTAGGACGAACTTTGAGCAACCAAGAGCTGTTGGAGGCCATTGTCAGCAACACAAGCATTCCCCATGCGATCGATTAAAATGTTGGACGAGTTAACGTGTCCGTGATAGAGCTTGCCTTTCTCACACCCGTGGATGAAAGCAAGTCCTTGTGCACAGCCCCAAGCTAGTTTCAGTCTTGTACTCCAATCCAACGGTGTCCTCCCCGGTCCTCTAAACCCGTGCAACAGAGAATGTAGGCTTCCGTTAGGCAGAAAATCATACACCAAAAGAAGCTCGCAGTTGGAGTTGTGGTAGGCTCTCAGGCTCACAATGTTCGAGTGTTTCAATTCGCCCACAATTCTCAACCACGCTTCGACTTCCTTGCCGTGAACTCTCCTCTCCCTCACCCTCTTCACCGCCACCATGTCATCGCAGCCGTTCATCATGATCTTGTAAGTGGCCCCCACGCTTCCCTTTCCGAGCAGCTCTGCCGACGCCCTCAGCAGATCGCCCACCTTCCCAACACCAGGGTGGCATCCCTCGAGCACCACCATCTCATCGCTTTCCCTGGGCCCGCCACTTACGGACCCGTTACGCCCACGCGGCCCATAACCGTTTCTGTGGGACCCGCCGCTCTTTAATTCCCTGGACCCGTAGTGCCTTTTCACGTAACTGCATCCGTTGGCCACCTTGGGGTTCCCGCCGCCGACAACAACAACATCGCTCCTCTTCCTCTGCCGCCACCGCGTGACGGCGCCGGCGATCACCAGAAACCCAAGCATGAGGCTGACGCCGATCAGAACAGCTTGTTTCGAGTGCGGTTTGGCTTCGGGTTCGGCCGGTGGTAGGGACGGCGGCTTAACGGCCGTCGGATCGGGGCAATCGTGCGGCAGCGGCTTCCCGCAGAGTTGCTCGTTTCCCAAAAACGACGCCGCACCGAACTTCTCCAGAAACAGAGGAATCTTCCCGGCGAGTTCGTTGTTGGACACATTGAAATCCGTGAACGGAGCAGAGGACGCGTCGGGAGGCGAGCCGCCGAAACCGGTGAGCGAGTTGGACTCGAGCCTCAGAGTTAACAGCTTAGACAACCGAGTCAGCTCGGCGACGGGTATTTCGCCGGAGAGTTGGTTGTGGGAGAGGTCGAGTCGGCGGAGGTGGCGGAGGCGGGAAATTCCGGCGGGGATGGCTCCGGTGAGGTTATTGTGAGAGAGGTAGAGGTGGTTGAGGTGGGGCCAGAAGGAGAGGTTGAGGGAGGAGGAGAGGAGGTTTTGGTTGAGGCTGAGGACGGTGAGGCGGTCGAGTCCGGTGAGCGGCTGAATCGAACCGGTGAGGTTGAGATTCTCGAGCACGAGCTTAGTGACCCGACGGGTTTTCGGGTTGCACGTGACGCCGAGCCATGACCCGGCGCAGGGGTCGGTGGATTCGGCCCAGGAGGCGAGGGAGTTGGAGCGGTCAGAGGAGGCTTTGAATGCGAGCAAGGCGGCTTTATCTTCTGGGCTTGGGTTGGAGAGAGAAAGAGAGAAGAAGAGTGTGAAGAAGAAGATAGAGAGGAGATTCTGGTTTCGCAGCATGGCTTTTCTGTCTGGGATTCTGGTCCAGCAAAGCTGGGGAAGAAGGGAAGAAGTGGGTGAAATATTGTTAGATTTTACCGGCAGTAGAAACTAGCCGTTGGGGAAACAAACAGAAATGGGGGGCGGTTTCACACTTGGTTTAACGGTAATTAATTTGTTGGAGTCAATTGTCATCATGGGCTTCAGAAACAGCATGAGGATAGTTACTCATAAATTATTACGTTTTTACTCTTTGGTGGGTAAATTTTGTTGAGGACGGGGGTAGGCAATTCAAAACAAACACACACGTTTTGTTTTCGGGACGAAAAAGGGACTTGTCAGTGAGTATTGAAAGAGACAAATTAGTTATGGTTGTTTCCACTTAATCAGTTAAAAACAATTTTTTCTTTTGCAATCATGAAAAAATTAGAAAATGTCTTATCAGAGCGAACTCTTCAGGTGATCGAGTCGACAAGATAATTTATTTTACAATGAAAACAAATACTTAAAAGCACAACAAGTTTGTTTTAGCAGAATGATACTTTATGCATTATCCCACCAAAAACTCTAATGAGTTCATTTTTCATTCCAAATGATGTATCACTACACTATGTAAAGCAAATTGTTTTTATGCTCAAGTATTTTCTTTTTTAGATGGCAAGTGCTTACTTAGAGTATGGTGATTGGATTTATGTCTTTCTCATTATCAATTTTGTTGCTAAAGGAATGCTACTATATCTTGATTCTCAATTAAGGAATGTCCGTAATGTCATAATTTGGCAATAGTTATGGTGCATCTAAATGAGATAATTAAATATTTATACATTTTGAAATAACAAAAGCTATAACTCCATTAATTATAATTTTATTAGTGACGATTGTCATTGTTTGGCTATTTTTATATAAAAACTGGAAAAAATTATGAAAGATTAATACAAATCAAAAGACTAAAATAGAAAAAATATTGTGTTGGAAACTAATAAAGAAATAAAAAAATAGAAAATAAGATAATTTGAAATGATATTTTTTTAATATCCCCATCCCAACTCAATCTGATGTGAGTGAGATTCACTATATTTGTAGGTGCTATTAAAGTAAGGAATCCAAGCAATGAAGGTTCATTTGTTAAAAAAAACAAATTAAAATGATGTCAATTAAAGTAATTAATATTTAAAAATCTTATATGCTTCATTTTTTCATCTAAATTTCATCGATTTCTATTTCACCCAATGGTTTGCAAACAACTAATTAACGCAATGAAGAAAGTACTTTGGACCCGCCAAGTCCAAACACCCAATACGGTTATAAATGATAGTGGTCTGAATCTGGCCGCAATGCCGAATTTGACATGCTCGTACTGGCATGGGCCAACCCGTCGTCAACCGACAATCGAAGAATCTGACCTTTTTCATCTTGTAATTATCAGTAAAAACAACAAGTGTAATTACATGTCCCTGTTTGCTAGGGCACATGTTGTGTATACATCCAGAACGGTCAAGGTACCCCTTACTTCACCACTGGCGGACACTTTTTGTTAGGTCCAAAGTCCAAACAGTCCATTTTTTACTTGCAAAGTAGGTCTTACCGGAATCTATGGCGGACGGGGACCCGAACCGGCCCGTTATGAGTTGGTGAAAGGAAAACCGGAAAATAGGAGGGAATAAAGGGCAGAGACAGAGGATTAAGCAATCAATCCCACTGTGTTTGCAAAAGTAGATGGGACTTAAGACACTGTTTGTTTGGTCTTCCATTTCTTGGTTGTAAAACAAAAACTAGAAAGAGAAAGGAGCCATACACGGAGGAAAGAAACTTGAAACAGCTTCTGACTAAATTCCAACTGCCCCTCTAAACCAGACCAACTACACTCAGAAACCACGTGCACCCAAATTTATCACACTATCACCATCATCATCCCCTCCACAAAGAAATCTGAAAAATATATATATTTGTATTTATGATTGTGGTTTTAGATTTTGCATTATAATAGGTACCAATTCATGAGTTTTCCGACGTTCACCAACACAAAGACTGGAGCATTGGAAAGTAAGTGAATTTCTCGTTGTCTTTAGCCGGAGTTCGGTCTCCATCCCGTCACTTAAACATAGATAGTACATAATCTTCTTTACAATCGGAGGGATGTTTCAGTAAGTAAACGTGTCATAAATCTCAGTTCAATATTTGAAGGCCTCGCATCGGATCAATAGAAGTCTACAACGTACAGTAACTATACAGCACTAACATATGTATTAATTGGCAACTGGCAAGTACATGACAGGGGAAGCTGGAAGCCTCAAATTTATGTCACCCAAACTTGTAGGTGCATTTAGATTTCTAGTACCAGCCAGAGTTAAAGTGGACCACCAAACTCACAGGTATCAAGTGAGAAGCTTCAAGCTCTGGGCAATCACAGTGACCAAGTAGCTAGTCCAAATGAGGTCTATAACTCTAGAACCACAGCACCAAACTTATTAAAAGATCCCTGTCCTCTGTTTTACAACTTTCATCCTTAAAAGGAGAATTAGACAGCTCATATATTCCTTTACAAATCAGAAAGAAAAATAAGCCATTTTGGTGATTCTGGCCAATTTTTGAATAATACCAAGACAAATTTGGAAGGCAATTACAGAGGGACACAATGTAGCACAAACTCGAAAGTCGAAACAGAGAAAGATGAAAGTGGCGCTTAATCCTAATAATATGAAGTATGAATCATCGAATCAAACTCTTAAAATTTTCCTCGACCAATTCTTGATCTGTGAATATAATAACGTTTACAATATCCTCGAAAAAAACCCAGAAAAAAAAAATATTCAAAGTTGCGTTGAAAAGAAAAAAAAATGACAATGAATTAATGATATAGAGAAGAGGAGCAATTAGGTAATGATTAAAAGGTCCATCTCCAGATCTTGATCCGAAGATCAACCTTGCAATGGGAGTCAGCAACAGAAGCCACCGACGGAGACTTACCTTTCGGTGCTAACCCTCTGATTTGCTGACACGTAACCCTAATCCCAACCTTCTTGCTCTTCAATTTCCCTCCCACCGTCACCTTCACCTTGGTGTCCATCTGCAACTTCATCGGAACCCCGCCCTTCCGCTTCAGATCCGATCTCAGAGACTTGACCGACTCCAAATCGAGGTCACTCGCCGTGGTGATGATCGACCGGAACGACGTGAAGTTCTTCGTGTCGCTGAAGAACGCCGGGATCGAGCCGTTTCCGAGAACGACGTCGTTGTTGGCGGCGGAGAGAGTGAGCGCGAAGGAGTCGTAGGCGAAGCTGAGGTGGTTGTTCGGGTTTTTGGGAGCGATAGTGAGGTTGAAGCGTGTGACAAGGTGTGAGCTGGCGCCGTCGGGGTTGTCGGTGAGGTTGAGCTTCCCGATTTTGAGGGCCGTGACGGTGAACTCGGGGCGGTGAGGACGGTAGAGGACGTAGAGGGCCGTGCCGGCGATGGCGGCGAGGAGAGCCACAATCAGGAATATCAGTATCGACCAGAAGCAGCAGCAGCAGCAGAGACTCCGGTTGCTGCGGCGGTTGCGGCGGTGGCGGTACTGCGGCTGAGGTCGGTACGGCTGCCGGAGAGGCTGTGGCTTGGTGGCTGTGGGGTTGGCGGCGGTGGTGGTCGCGGTGGCGCCGTTCGCGGCGCCGTTTGTGGCCACCTTGGAAGACGGGTAGACTCTGTCCGTCATTCTGGAGTGACCAAATTGAAATCGAAATTGAAAATGGGATTTGGATTTGGATTTGGATTTGGGATTGGGTTCTGTGTGAATTTCTGAGAGAGGAGAAGGAGAAGGAACTAGAAAGTGAATGAAAAGAGATTGAGTGGCCAAGTGAGGGATTTTAATGGATGCTATTTCCAGCTCACCACCGAAAATTACTCGCCAGTTTTAACGGTGGTGAAATCAGGACTAATGAAGGCGGAAATAAATGGGGAAACTTTTTGCTGTACAAATCTTACCTACTTCGAACCTCGGCTACGTGTCCCGAGCTTGGGCCCCGCATCCGTGGTGGAGTGTTTAGTCCGGAACGTGTGGGGTCCGCTCTTCCTTTTCTCTTTTGATCTGTTATTGGAAAAATCCGACGGTTGGAGAGAGCTAATTATTTAGAGTAAATTACTTTCCGATCTAGCCTTTAATTACTAATGGTTATATCCTTATACGGTAATTACGTAATTATAAATTTAATGATTAGTTGTCTATACTTTATAGTACTCTGGAGTATAGAAATTTCGAAATACATCACTGTTAGATTAGCCGATTGAGTGGAGAACACAGCAAACAACTCGCAATCTAAAGAATCTCGACTCAGAGTTTTAATACTTCATATTATTATGAATGCAAAAAATTAATCTTGACCGTTTTCTGAATTTACCAATGTTGGTTGGTGAAAATTCACTTTTTACTGGGGGACAGAGAAGCACTACCATTAAAGTAAAGTGAAGCCCACCGACGACTGTGGGATTCTGGGCAAAGAGTATATTAAACGATGACTTTGAGGCGGTAATTAGTTTATTAATATTCTTTTAATTGTGTAATAATTTGTTAATGAGTCTTTGGTCAGTGATTGAGTGTTTGCATTAACTTGAACACTAAGTCAATTATGGAGTAATTAACAATGCTGCTCTCGAGGTTGGAGTGAGATCCTTTTTAGTTGTTTAACATCACCAAACTCTCCAGTGGTAATAATAAGTGCACCAAATTCGATGGCGAAGTTTCTTAATGATTCACCTAATAATGGTCTAATTGGTCCCAATCTTTATCATACTAGGCACTCTAGCTTCGTATAGAAACTAAATGTGGGTGTTTTTCTGAGCTTTGAGCTCTACATTTAGGTCATCATAGAGAGCAAATTTGGGCAAAATTTCTCATGTTAGGCCTTAGGTTTTACTATTTTGGCTATTTTGTTTAAGTATTTGTAATGCATACGATTTAGTCTTTATGTTGATTGGAAAACTTCTATTTTTCTTTCAACGTTCGGCTAAATATAGTATAGTGACTCAATGTGTTAATATGGTGTTTTTAATGTTTCTTTATTGTATTTTTTGCAAGCTCATAGATTTTTGGAGATGGGATAATGACCATTTACACAATTTGAGCTTAAAAATTGCCCACTTACTCCACTAAAAGTTTTTTACTCCCATTTACCCAATTTAATATTTAATGACAGTTTTGCCCTTCGTATGATTAAGGAACTGTATAGATGCCACTATTTCCTCTCTCTCCTCACTCTCCATGCCGCCGGCACTCTCTCTCTCCTTTCTCTCTCCTCGATCTCCACCTCCAGTTTCTCTCTCTCTCTCTCTCTCTCTCTCCACCTCTGGCCGACGTCGATTCACACTCCACCTCCGGCCGGCATCGATCCTCTCTCTCTCTCTCCACCTCCAGCAAGCGTAGATTCGCTCCCCGATCTCCAACTCCGGTGCAGTTCAACCTCTTGCCCAAATTCCGCTGCAGCTCGCTGGCGAGCTCGCCGTCGATTCGCATTGACTTGATGTCGTGGTTCAACCTCTTGACCGTTAGGGCCGACATTGACTTGATGTCGGCGCCGTTAGTGTCGGAGATTCGCCAGATCACAATGCCTAGGCTTCCACCTCCACTTGACGAGTTCGCAGCCCACCTCCACTCGGTCAGGTCGGATCCCAGGGTTTTCCCGAATTTGAGGGAGTTGTGAGGTTGGGAAGGAATAGAGGAGGTGTTTCTAATGCAAGAGAGCGGCGATGATGGTGATTGGGTGCCCAGAGCTTTTCTGGGTGCCCAAATCAATTTCTAGCTTTTTTTTTTTTTTTTGCTACCCACAGCATTTTCTGGGTGGTCAAATTTTATTTTATTTTTTGTGGTAAACTGTGAACTTTGAGAATGGAAGAGAATTTTGCCAGTAGTGATTGTTTTTTTTATTATGATTTGGTTGGTAATAATAAGATTATTAGGAGGCAATAATAAGATTACTGGGGGGCAATAAAATGTTTATTGGGGCAATAATAAGATTATTTATTTGGATAAACCTCCGAAAGCTTTCAAAATTAAAAACATCTTCATTTTTCACTAATTATTGATCCCCAATAAACTTGTTATTGGGGAGCAATAACTTTTTTATTGGGGGGCAATAATATGTTTATTGGGAGACAATAATATGTTTACTGGGTATTATTAAGGGGCAATAAAATCGGACGCAGGAATCCGGACACCAATCTGGTAGCCGGATTCGGGATTCTGGTGACCGGTTGCCGGATTCCGGTCACCGGTAGTTGGAGTCCAGTCACCGGTCGCCGGAGTCCGGTCACATGTCTCCGATGACTTCTCTCTCTAAGTGACAAAGAAGGAGAGGGCAAAATTATCCTAAAAATAAATAAAAAGTAATAAAAAAATACTTAATTAGGTATTAGGGCAAAATATATATAAAATATTATGTAAGTGGGCAATCTCTTAGAGTGTTTGAGTAAGTAGGGTTAATTAACCCCAAAATAATTATCCCTTTATATTAGAAAATAAAGAGAAATAATGGTAGGCATGAATTTGTTTCACATGCATACATGTGGCGTGAGTATATTCAGATATCTATACGTAGCACAATTGTCCAAAAGAACCAAAATATACATGTGAAGGGAGGAATGCCTGTACATGTTTGTCATGTGAGAGCACAAGCTTGCCATAAAAAGTTTGTATATATATATATATATATATATAGTAGTATAGTACAAATGTTAATTATTCCATAATCCTCATTATATCCTCCACATAGTAGAGTATCAGCACATAATAGAGAGTTTGTATATACATAGTACAAAATTTTAATTATTCCATAATCTGTATTATATCACCAGATAATAGAGTTTAGGGTGAGGCTATTGTCACCCTACTTGCAATCTTTATACTATAAAGTTTCATTTTTATCATTGAATTCAATTAAAAACAAAACAAAATGAAGTGAAATAGATACAAAATAAAAATAAAGTAAAATACTATCATTGAATTCATTTTTGTATTCCTTGGAATTTTGTGTTTGTTTCTGCAACAAAATGCTATTACCCTCCCTTTGTTCCATGATCCCATCTAACAAGACAACTATGTTGTTGAGAGTACATTCATACATACAATGACACAGTTAACCACGAGAAGAAATATATGTTCATATTAATCTTGCAATTGCCCCAGATAAACACGAAATTAGGAAACTGAATGCCTTAATTGAATGTTTCTCAGAGAGAGAGAGGATGTCAGCGTAGTTGGTTGCCGGCAACCATCACAGGTTTGGGTTGCTGGATGACGGCCTAAGAGTGAGTTGCTCGAATAGGGCCGCTGGCTGATTTGTTTTTGTTATCTTGAATTATCGTTCATTTTTCAAAATTCAAATACTCAAAGGTAAAATTGGATTATTATCATAAAAATAAATATGTAGGGTGTGATAAGTATTTAGTAGGGTGGATATAGCCGCACCCTAGAGTTTATTATTATGGAATGCTTTTGAACTTCCAACTTACAAAACTGTGGTCTAGTGACAGATTTTTCTTTTAAAAGTGGGAAGTCTCGAGTCCAACTCATGAACAACAACTAAACATTTTGAGATAGAGCGTTCAATTTTCCCGACCGATTAATACAGAGGTTTGGCATCACCCTCGAACGGTAGCTATCAGTGACTTCAGATTATGAAGGAAGATGCCTAGTATTCCAGCTCAGCAAGCGCTTGCGTAAATGGCTCTCTGATTCTTATTGGCATATTCAGGGTACCTAAAGCAAGGAGTGGCAGAGAAGCAAAGAAGGCCCATGAAAAGCAAAGAGAACCGCCTGCTACGGCTAGTTATAGGTTTTGATGCAGCTGGCTGCACAGCAATTGGTTACCAAGTCGTAGTCAGTGACTCACCGGGTTGCGTTAGCAATGCTGCATTTGAAGTTCTGAGTTAGGAATATGTCATTAACGTCAAATATATAAGATAAATAGCTCCAAACAGTATGAGAATTTTTGTTTTCCTTTGTCGACACTAGTCCTCTCCCCTCCGTAATGGTTTAGCAACTGTATGAACAATTGAAGATTGTTTTGGGTTCTCATGTTATGAGGGTTTGGTTTGGGCTGTTACCTCGAAGTTTAAAAGGAGAGATTTTATCATGAATAACACCTGAATTTTCACGAATGTTAAAAGTTAAAACTACACCATATCGCAAAGATACACAAAGATGCAGATGAGATTGATCAAGATTCACAGTAAAGCAGGGTGATGACCTTATATCTCAAGCACAAATTTTGTCCTTCCTTGAGAATTAGATCAAACTCTAATACCTAGATCATCAGTAAATCCAATCTGTCGATTGGAAGCCAGTTACAAAATGATCAAAATCTGAAATCGAATGCAGTTACAAATTTTCTTGTTTCACCTTTTAACTTTCCTACGCTCTAGCAGTCAATGCGGTTTCACCATTTCGCAGCCACTGGGAGGGAGCAGGTGGGGACGTTCTTGACCAATCTTCATACTCACCCAGATAAAGCAATCATCTAAATGCTCACGAGACATGATTGACTAGTAGTGGAGAACAGTACAGAATCAATCTTTACTCCAATGACTCCCCATTTACAGAAAAGTTCTAAGCACTGATTAGGTGGCTGAGCTGCAAAGAAAATGTGATCGTCTTCGCCTTGCCTACTTCACAAACATTGTTTAAAGGTCCCTATTCTGTCATCAAGCCCACTAACAAGTAAGAAGACAAAATAGTTTTGAGAATGATTCCAAGGTATCAGCCTATAAATCCAACAACATCAATTGAAAACATACCATCAGGTCAAAAAGAATTATTTTCAAACAGATCAGGATATCACTGAATTACAAAACTGCAGAAACTAAAGTACCTTTGACATTTCCTGTTTCTGTGCAGGAGCATAATACTGAGCAGAACAGGGACGATTACTAAACACAAATGCTCCAAAGAGTGCCCACTGATAGTGTACTGATTTGCATGGTATATTTTCATGTCAGCAAAAGCTTCAAATTTGGAGAGAATGTAAGCCCCTGTATAGAGTTGCTGTAGTCACTTCGAAATTATTCAATTTTTCCCAAAGGATAGGGACGATCAGATATAAAAAAATTTAGAGCTGTAATGATCCCTTTAAATCATTATCATATTCAGGAATGAAAACAGCAATTCACTAAAAACACCATAGAACAAAAAGAAAGCAACACCTACACTAGTGAAATTTTATTCCAATAGATGACAAAGACAAGCTTGCAGCCCCAAAATCTATTCGTGACTTCAAATTATAAGTTTAGGGCTCCAGGTAACATCATTTATTAAATTGTTTTATGGAATGAAAGTAGACAAAAACAAACACATAAACAACATACGAGTATGTAGAAGTTTGTTCACACGCATGACATGACCAAAAATTTGAGTTTGACCCACATCAACTGTGAAGCTAGCATTCAAGAATCATGACCATCCATTGAGAAACCAGTCTAATTCCCAGTCTATACTCTTGGATATTGTAAAGCTACATTCACAGAAGAAACAAGTCCGCGTAAGGGTTAAAAACCCATTCATTTTCTGTTGCACACCAGCTAGTTAACAACTCTATTTTCTTTCAGGAGAAAAATGATGAGAATGACCTACCTGCTGCCCAAAGCCAATATCTTGAGTGAGTATATTTGGGTGGGAACACAAATGTCATTCCTGGAATTGCTATACATGGAATCAATTGGAACATCATGTACAATCTGATATCATTGCATGTTCTGCAACCAACTAGTGAGAACCATAGTTAGCAAGAACATCATGCCTACCTCAATATAAAGAGTTCAGCAAAGAACACAATGGAGAATATATAAACTTGAAGTACAAAACTGACCTCTCATAAGCAGTACTAAGAACCGCAATAACGAGGAGTGCAAATAGACAACTTAAGCCAATTCTCTCTCCCGCTCTCTCCACTATAAAACTAGAGAAAAGCGAGGAGAATGCGATCATCATCTGCAATCCAGAATTTACTTCAATAGTTGAACTAAACATAGAGAAACCAAAAAAGGTGGGAAATGCCTAGGAGCCCAGTTTCCTTCACTAACATAGCTCCTGTTGTTCTAAAATACATCCCAAGTGGGAAAATAATTGCCTAATTGGCACACACATATATTTTCCTTTTGAGTAATAGGTTGATTGAATTCGGCACGGTTGAGTGAACACTTTTCCTTTTATCAGTCAAAAGTTTTGAAAAATCAGTATCATCGTGTTTTCTTTTCTGACCATTTCTGGAAAAGGAACAGTAGTGTGGTACATATGAACAGGCAAAAATTGACAGCACTAGAAAGAAATTGAAATGCTAACCGGCAAGGTATCCCAAGTCACTCTACTATCATCAGGCTTCAAATGATAATAAGCAGACCCAAAAGCCAGCCCTGCTATTCCTGCATAGAACAGTGCCCAACCCCAAACTTCACCTGGCAAACTAAACCAAACCCATTGCCAAACAAAACCAACCAATTACATCACTAGAAGGACATGAATAAAGTGATAGATAGTGCACGATTACTGAACCTGATATTGAAAAAGCCTCCTTGGACACACAGAACAAAACCCAGAACCCCAACAACCAAGAATGGGAAACTGGTGATCACATTCAATGTGTTGGGCACTCCTGTCAAAAACCCAGATGGCAAAATTAAAACAAGAAGTGTCTAAATACAGTAACAAAGTGAAAAAAGATTGGGAATTTATTGGGTACCAAGGAAATTGCGCATGTCAGCATAGTGATGGTTATTTGGGGAGTGAGAAATTTTGGGAGTGACCAACATTAACAGAATCCAACAGAGAAAAGCTCCTCCCCATATGCGCCTTCTCTTTCCTTTAATCACAAACTGTTGAGTTACCATCTTCCTCCTCACTCTCTGTGTGTGTAGAACTAGAAAGAAAAGGAAGGTCTTTGCTCTTGTTGCAGTTAATATTCGAATGTGGGAGGGGACTTTGTTTTGAAGGACCGACGAGTTACTTCAAGCTTTACACATACGTATACATGTGTGACCCTTCTCTGGTGAGAGAGCCCTTTTGTCATGGACTCTCATGGGCTCGTGGTGCCAGATGGCAGCCCCGCCTTCTTTAGCGTTTTGACGAAGCTTTGAATTGAGAAGAGCATCTCTTCCTTATCATTTTATCGAAAGAAAAAGGAAAAATAAGTGAAAGAGCATCTTCTCAAATTCATGGAGGTTTGGTCTTTGGTGCTTAGCATAAAGAGTTGTTAACGAGTGCTAAATTTCAAAAGTTACCGACAGAGTACGGGATTTTAAAATGTAAAATGTGGCCCGTCAATTCGTGTGATGTCACCGATAATGGTTTTTTTTTTTTTTAAATAAATTACTTAAAGGTGATTTATTTTTGTGGTTAGAAGTATGACTCAAGTGACTTTACAATTGTATTGAGCGCGCGCAATGTTATTTTTGAGTTTATTTAGTCATCACTTCAAGGGACTAGGGACACGTATCTCCTTTAAAAGTAGTTTTTTTTTAGGTGCGTGCAGTGATCAATCTGCTGATAACGGTGGTTAGAAACTAACATTCTATGTTAAAACGAAAAATTACCCCTAATCCAGATTCACTTAACATAGAATGTAGATGTATGTGTGTCTTTATGAAATTAGTTGACAATTTTGTTCTACTTCGGTAACAAAACTTATATAAATATAGGTTTATAAGAGTAACTAAGTTTGACCTAGTTGATCGAATTCGAAACGAGAATCAAATTGGCTGGATTTTTTACAACCACTATAAAACAGTACAATCTCTCCATCGAGCAGTTGGTTTCTTCAAATTCATTTTCCACTTCATGGTTGCTTTAGAATGAACCTCAACAATTTAAATACAATATATAAGTCAATACAACTTTAGGAGGCAAATTGGTATAGGCCAACGTTGCTCTGCTAAAAATAGCACGCAATTTAAAACCCTTTTTGTTGTCAAGTTGTAGTAGTGAAAGTAAGGGATCGTTCTACGCCAAGGATCAAGGGTTCACCTTCAATTTATGTAACCTATAAAACAAACAAAACTAGAATGTTAAACTACAATATGAAACAAATTGAAAAACGCAATTGGGGGGGATTGTTGATTAATTATGCTGAAAATAAAGTAAGAACAAAAGATGAATTTAAAATAAAGTTTGTGAATATGATGATGAGCAGTTAGGAGTTCGTTATCCACCACTAAACACAATCCAAGTTCCAATTTTTCTTCCTATGTTTATTACTAAGTCATGAGATAGAGATTGACCAAGTTACAAAGCTAGAAGCAAGCTAAGTACCTTATATTACTTCCCTATGATGTTCTAACAAGAACAAGCGCCGTTATTAGAACCTTTTGAAAACATGCAACATAGAGATCACAAGCGGCTCCTACATTTAGCAAGTTCTAAAGCATTAAGCACATGTGGAAGGATGTCAATCTAAGTGTACAAACTAGTACAACAAGCGTGTCTAGTTGCATTCCTCATCTTTGGTACACACCTAGGCGAGAGGCTTTACTACTTTGGTTAAAATCACAAAACTATTAGGTGAATTGCTATTTAACCTAGCACCAATTACATGCATATCCTATATGTTTGCAACCACATAAAACATACATATAAAAGACTCATCTAATCCAGAACCAAAGAACAATCTCATAGACAAAGTAACTAAAACATAGAAATTTATTATGAAACTTGAACCATAGTTTAGGGCTTCAAACTAGCCCCTAACACAAAAGTATTTAGCTACTCATTGTTCTAAGGTAAACACACAGTAACATATTGAAAATAAAAGGACAAAGTCGCAGAAAAAGGGAGTGAAGAGACACGGTGGATGTTGCTTGAAGATGGATGTTCACGGTGGTGGTAGACGGCGACTTTGGCGGCTTCTTTTCCTTATGCTTGTATGGAGCTTCGAAAATCAGAGAGCTCGGGCTGTTTTTAGGCGTGAAATATGTATGATATCGTCTCCCTTTGACGCCAAGAAGCCTCCTCTTTTTATTGTTTACAAGCCCCTAGTTTTTCTCCTCAAAACCGGGTTGAGTTCTCCTTATTCTTCTCCAATTCCACTTGCTTAGCTGCCACACCATCTTCTGAACCTTCCTTAAGTCTCTCTAACCATCTCTTGATAAGTATAACGCAGCAAAAATCCAATAAAATTCGTCCCAAAATCTGCCAAGAATATCTTCAGAAAATATAGCCTTTAATTCACTTTCCTTTCTCAACTAGGATTGATTTTCCTCTCCATGTTTGATAAGGGTTCCTGGTAGATTCGAAGGTGATATTCTGCCACATAACACTTATGATGTCACCCTTCAAAACCGTGCAAAAACCTTCTAGAAACCTTCTTGAAACGTGGCCCAACAACGGTCTTGAAAATGCTTCGCAGAAAGACTTGTCAGAAATTCCAGATTTTCCTTATCCTCTGCTCATCTTTGCAGCATCGTAACTTATACATTACACCACCTTTCTGGATGATTCTTGATTCTAAACTTCTCTACAACATATATTCTTCAAATCTGGGCAGAGAAATTTATGATTTTCATCCTTTAAGTCCAGTATAAAAGTCCTTGAAAAAGCTTCCTAAAAAGCTGATGGAAACAGTCTTCTCTGGGTACCAACTTTAAGCACAGCCTCTGGCTTCCTCTTTATCATTCTGGACTAACTCTTTGCCTGAAGTTATAGTAGAACATATGATCTTCAAATGTTGCCAGGCCTTTCTTCATAACTCCACTCCAAAGGTCTTCAAAACAGCTTCCCAAGACAGAAGAAAATAAGGCAGACTCTAGTACTCTGTTTTCTGCTTCTCTGCAACTGTTTTGCACGGCAACTCTCTCCATCTTCTCTTGAGTTTTAGGACCAATGAAGGACCAGAATCCATCCTTTGTATCACTACTTCATGTGAAGTGCCTTGATTGTCCCACAGTAGCTCTCTTTTCTCCTTAATTGCTTCTCAATGTACCTAAGAAAATAACAAAGTTAAATTGATCTTTTTAAGGAATAAACTAAGCAAAAGTATAAAGGTTTGAACTATAAATTCGTCGCATTTTATGCTCCTATCAAACGTCTTTATAATTAAAATTGAAAATTTTATTTTATGTCCATGCACATCCATCGATGGAATATTTACAAACGTGATGTGAAAAAATAAGCACGTTTCGCGGTCGTCGAGCCATCGGTCAACCAAGAAGACATATAAGTGACGACGGTTGACCAATTCGATCGGATTCGAAAATATGGTGAAATTGGCTAAATTTTTTACCACACTCATAATTTATTGTAATAATCTCATTTAACGGTCTGTTTTTCCATTTTCTTTGAATTTATAGAGGTTATTCTTTGGAGTGTATGATATATAAATATAGGTTTATAAGAGTAACTAAGTTTGACCTAGTTGATCGAATTCGAAACAAGAACCAAATTGGCTTGATTTTTTACAACCACGATAAAACATTACAATCTCTCCATCGAGCGGTTGGTTTCTCCAAATTCATTTTTCACTTCATGGTTACTTTAGAATGAACCTCAACAATTTAAATGCAATGTATAAGTCAATACAACTTTAGGAGGCAAATTGGTATAGACCAACGTCTTTGTAATTAAAATTGAAATTTTTATCTTATGTCCACGCACATCCATCAATATAGCCCTGTGAAGCGAAAACAACAGGGCAATCAGAGGCCAAAATGTTTAGGAGCTGAGGGATCTTATCAAGTTGTTTCTTTCTTTTAAACACAGGGTACTTTTGGATTGTTTTTGTATTTAATGTATTGACTTAAACTCATAGAAATTAAGAAGACAAAAGTGTTCATTGTAGAGTTTGGTCTGAAGAGTTTTGGACTTCCTAGATTGAAATCAGCTTCTCGGATCGATATTTTATACACAAACAGATATCAAAAAGAAATGTATCGCATAACAATCGAGCAAATCTTTCATGTGTCTTTGAAAATATAGATTGACTTGAGCTTCTGTCAAGTACTCCATTATTGATTGATTAACTTATGCCTTTAATGCAATTATAATTGATATTAACAAATAATTGAGATCAAGTTGATCATATAACTTTAAAAGGGCCAACACAAAAACCACCCTTTTGTTTCACAAGTTTTAGTTCTTCAAAGCTTATCCCAAAACCCAATATCAAGATCCAAGAGGTAGTTTAGTGATTAATACAAGTACTCAAATGCACGTAAAGTTCGTCTGATGGTAGTGCCACTAGTCCTTTGCTTCTCATTTTAGTCCTACTGGTAGCTTTAGATATAATGTATCAAATTGTATCACACATAATGTGTCAAATTGTTCCTTAAAATAAATATTCATTTAGTTGGTTGTTTTAGTTTTTATACTATTTTTTTTTTGAAAGGATTTGATTTTATTAGATATCAAAGCCATGAACTAACAGGCCAGAGTCTAACAGAACTTACATAAGAAGAGCCGGAACAAACCGGACGTCCTATCTAAGTCACACCTAAACTTATTAAAGTCTAAATGGTCGCTCGCTGAAACAGCAAGCCAACAAAACTAAGCAAGAATAATCTCACTTCCTAAGGCAAAATCATTCATCTAGTCTAATCTACCAGCACTCAATTGTGAAACATATATCAACTAGAAACATCTTAGAAAGTATATAGAAATCACTCCCACTCGAGAAGGCTTGAAGTTCAGAATGTCTTGAGATTTTGATACCTTAAGCAAGCACCTGCTCTTTCCCCTTAGAGTTAGAGCTAGCACTTGCCTCAGGCTCTTCAGCAGCCAACAACCTCGGCAACAGGTTGGTCTTCAAGCTTTTCTTGGAAATCTGCAGGCTCGAAGTGAACCTAGGCCCAACAGCCCAGGCCCAAGCCCGAGCTAAGTGAAGTGAAGCCCAGTCATGCTGCCTAGCCATCACCGCCACCGCCGCCGCTGATAGCAGGGTCTCCGGCGGTCGACCCTTCCACCAAACCATCTCGTCGTCAATCAACGACCCACCAAATTTATCGATCTACCTTGCTCTTCAACCACTATGCTGCCTTGACACCGCAAGGAGCTAAGCGCTTATCCAATCAAAGCTAGCCTCCCACCTACTGCACGACCTCGACGCAAGATACACCTGATGCACCGCTCGGCCAAAGCTTGAACCCAAGAAACCCAAGCCAGTACGAAACCTCCTCGACACCCCGAACCACCAGAACGACCTCCCTGACTCTCTGCCTCCCTGAACCGCCGCCAATCTACCTTGATCCGACAGCGCAATAGATTTCGCCGCCAAGAACCTGCCTCGTCTCCAACCAGGTCAGATCAATCCAACCGTCGCCAAATAGCAGACGCTAAGATCTGCTCCTCACAACCCACGACGATGAGTCGCCGGTGCTGCCCAGCCCGCAATCGAGCCGCCGCCACTCTCTGCCCAAAAACTCTAAGGCTCTGCTTGACTTTCAATTCTTTTTTAGTTTTTATACTATTGTGTAACCCCATTCCGAAATATTTAGGGTTTATTCTTGATCATGAAATAAAGATTTTATTTGCACATTCGGAATATGCACAACTTTCTTGAAGTTGCCATATGGTGAACGATGATTGAACTCTCAGGTGGTGGCTCTCGCTACGGTTCTAGCACAGTAGCACCTGCCTCGGCGGTGGCTATTCGGACCCAAGTCACTCATTTTACCTCGGTCCAAATATAAAAAGTGTGACATTTTACCCACTGATGTGGCCCCTTTCACCATTCACAATTTAACATCATGAAACATTGGTCAAGACTCAAGACAAAAGAATCATACATAATTACTAATGTGGCCCCGAAAACCCTGCTAGGACCCCCACATCCATACCATATCCAAGAGAAATTTATGGATTCATTAAAACGCACAATGGATCAAACCGCAGCAATAAAAACTAAAAGATAAAAAACCCAGCAATAACTATGTCACCAAACACCAAATCCAGTTATGTTTGTGGGTTCCTCTATAGTCCAATAGATTAAGTAAAATAACTTAATTTAGAGGCTCACTCACTCCATTCATCAATAGACTAATGTTATATACTAGGTTATTCTACCCTTTTTATCGAACTAAATCTTTTTAATGTATCAGTATTCTATCCGTGTTGTTAACCCTACAAGTACTTATCCTTAAGGCCATCTCCAACCAAAAGGGCTAAAAATAGCCCTGAATTCTGCACTATTCATCAATGTCACATCAACCATCTCCAACCCATCAAGGCTAAATTATAGCTCTAAAATATATTTTAACATTTTGGATATGTTATATATATATATATATATATATATATATATATATATATATTCTCATTTTTTTTTCAGATTTTTACTTATAGTAATTGAAATTATTTTTATGATAAAAAAAAAAATTTCCGGATGTTTTTTTTGAAGATAATCAAAAATATATTTATTTTCAATAAAGGAAAAATAAATGAGAGATATATATGAGGAAGTAAAAGGAAGATGTGAAAAAGAAGGTTGAGGTAATATGTATTTATAGTGTAAAATAAAAAATAAAAAAAAAACAACGGCTAGATGACGTCAGCAACAAGCAGTTGCTGACGTCATGCATATGTCACAGTAGCACCCAACGGTGGGCCTCCCTTTTCTGATCCATTTTGCCCTAAGGGCTAAAAGGCTAACTTTGGGGCTAAATTTACCCCTCTCTACTCACCTTTAGCCCTAAGTTTTGGTCCTTCGGCCCTAAGTTTGGTGGGTTGGAGATCATTTAGGCTAAAAAATAGCCTTTTAGCATTTTTTGTTGGTGGGTTGGAGAAGGCCTTAGAGAGCGGATGATAAAACTAAAGTAGTAGAGAAATTCTTAGGTAGGTGTTTTCCCACCACGTGGCTTTAGGGCCACCCAATCAGAAGAAATTTTTTTTTTTTTCCTCTTTTCAGAAACTGTTCCTGCTCTCTAAATGTGCAATACCAAAAAGATCCTCCTACTGGACAGTGATTGATCTGCCGCACTACCACAGATGCCCCACGCAAGTCTTTCTCAAAGCAGTAACGTCCGTTGTTATCTATTGTCCGCTTGTCCCCAAGACAGCTTGCCAAAGCTTCTTAACTTCTTGCCTAAAGTCTACGACTCTATGCTAATTAGCGTAGAATTTTTGTATGTTTATTTTGGACGACGAGGAAGAACTAGAGGTTATAGTACACAGTCGCCAATCGGTGTTCAATGCAAGTATCAAAACAAAACCACCCACGTGCAACACGACCAAAACCCCTTCACATACGGATAAGCTCCGAGATAGCGAAATCCAACATGATTTGACCTAATTGCCCCACCGATTCATAGATAAAATATACAACTAAATTTCTTGTGGTCCGTGGGCAATTCCAGCTTATAATCTCACCCTGCAACACACTCCACCTCACCGCTTTCCTTCAAATAAGACACAGATCGATAGCGACGACCAAATTACCCATATACCCCTCAATAACGAAGGGATGCCAACCGTAAATAGAACACTTAACATAAAGGGGCATTTCTGAACAAAACAAACAAAAGTGCCCGCCGCAGCAGCAGCAGCAGCAGCAGTGACTGAGAGACTAGTAGTAGTAGTAGGAGACTAGTAGATCTAAATTACATTCAAGAACCCCTAATAAGAATTCTTCTTCTTCTTCCCCAAAAATTAACACAAGATTAAATTAATCAAAACCCAAAATAATAATCTTAATCACTTATCGCTTCCTCTGTAAACCATGTCCTTGTACCTAATGATCGAGTCCAGCCTCTGCAGCTTCAGCTGCTGCTTGAACCTGTTGATGAAGTCATCGGCTTTCGAATCCACCTCCGCGTCGTCCTCCGCCGCCTTTGCCTTCTTCTCCTTCACGGTCGCCGGCCGGCGGCTCTCCACGATGTCGTCCGCCTCGAAATGAGCAAATGCCGACTTGGCGCTGGCCGACTTCTTCATCTTCTTCGGCAGCTTCGCGGGTACGTCGCCGGAAGCCGGCTTGGTGTCCGATGTCGTCCTGCTGACGTGGTGGTCCTGCAGATCTAGCTGGCTGTAAATCTCGTCCAGGGTCTGCTCTTTCTCCTCACCTTCTTCTTCGGCTTCGAATTGGTCCTCATCCAACTCTTCAGCCTCTCCTGCCTCCTCTTCCGACTCTTCGTCGTCTTCGTCTTCATGAGAGTGCTCGTAAGTACTGAAATGGGGTTCCGGGACTGCGAAATCTCGGGGCTGTAGCGGGCTGGACTCTTTCGGGAAGTGGAACTGGGACTTGAAGGACTGGAGCCGCTCCAGAATGGAAGGAGATCTGGGGAGTTTGGGCTGTTCCACCTCCTGGGCGTGGGGGAAGGCGAAATGGGTCTCGGATTCAGGTGGTTTTTCATAATTCGTGGCCGGTTCCGGAGATCTGTAGGCGTAGAAGTTGATGGATTTGAACCGCTGCAAAACAGAGGGAGACCTCGCCAAGCCTTGTTGCTGCTGCTGCTGCTGGTGGTGGTCGTGGTCGTGGTCGTGGTGCTTCTGGGTGCCTAAGCTGGAAGCAATGAAGATGGTGCCAATCATGAGCTGGAGGAGGAGGAAGAGAACAGTTGGGGTTAACCAGCTGTTCATGGAGGCCCAAATTGAGGGTAGGGAGGATACAGATTCCTCAAACATGGCTTTTGGGATTGGTTACAGTGGAGGAGGAAATTGGGGGACTCTTAAGTATAAGAGTGGGTTCCAGTTGCTGGAGAGAGAGGACGGCATAAATAGAAGAGAAATTCTTAGGTGGGGGTCTGTGTGGAGGGCTCGTCTCTTTTTACCTGGGTGGATATCTTCTGCTGAGGTAGTTTGGTCTTTTCTCAGATTTGTTTTGTTTTTCATATTCTCTTTTTCTCTCATGCACTGGAGGGCACGTGTCAGTCAGGAATGGGTGGTGTGTGAATTCACAGACTCTATTCGTTTTCGTTAGGTGGTTTGGGAGAAAATGGAGGGTTGTGGTTGGATTTTTTTTTTTGAATGAAGGGAGTAAGCTGTCTTCGGCGGCCGACGTCGTTTTGGGTGGTGTGAAAGGGCGTTCTCTCCACTCACTAGTTTGCCACAACTTTCTAAAAGCATTTTAAGTTTCTCGTGTGCAAAATTTAAGTGGCATTTCATAACATTTTCATACCTGTATTAGAAAATGAAAATAGAGTTAATCTATTTGGCGACCTATTTTTTTAAAAGATAAAATAAAAAAATTATGTTTTATTTTCAACAGAGAAACTAAAATTAACTATTCAATATTTTCACCTTTTTCGTCTCTCAATTTATATATTATAGAAAATATTTTTTCACATTAAACTACTAAATGCATTTTTAAATTTAAAATATATAATTTTGTTTTCTAGTTTTTGTTTTTAAAAATCATATTTTTTTAAAAAATATTATCCAACAAGCTCGAAGTGTTTTGAGAATGACATGAGATGTGTTCTATGATATAACTCTATAAGTAGTGAGGTAGACATTAGTGTGTAGGAATAGGTTTCCTTCCAATTTTGTAAATGAAAGAAACAAACAGTTGGTGAGTTCTTTAAGAAATATGTATAGTTTTAGTTATGATTTTTTTGGGTCATAATATTTTAGAATAGTAAGGTAGTTGGGAGTTTGAGGTAAGGCCTCAAATTTAGAGGAAGCATGGGCAGCGGGCATGGCCTCAATTGTCCAATTAATTAGAAATGTCAACAACACAGAATCTAGTGAACATGACCCTCCCCTTCTTCCGGTCTCTCCATTATTTTACCAAAACCGTTCAACTTGTAACCAAAACCAATACCTGTTTTGCCGCCAAAACTATAAGGGCTTACATCGGCCCACAAGTCTCGACCCGGCCCAAACATTGCTCTGACACCGAGTCTCAACAGTCGAATTCTCGAAACACACAATTCAAAAATTCTCTCTCGAAAACCAAAGCGAAACCCTGAGAATTGAGAAAATGGGGGAACCCTCAAACGGAGCCGCCGGGAGAGGACGGCGGCGAGACTGAACGGAGCTACCTGAGAACGCGGCGGAGTCGATATTCCGGCGTCTGGGGGCCATTGAGGTTTTGGAGAATGCTCAGAAGGTGTGTGCATGAACTGGCGCAGAATCTGCAAGAACAACACTCGGATGTGGCGCACCATCGACATGAGAAATGATGGTGATCTCCAAGCCATGGACTACGACTTGGAGGTTATGTGCCGTCACGCCGTTGATCGTAGCCGTGGTGAGCTGGTCGATATCAATATCGAGCACTTCGGCACCGATCGGTTGCTTCATTACATCACTGATAGGTAATAACTGGTATGTATTACTAGTATATGGTTACCAGAAACTTGGAATTTCTATTAATAACTGGTTTAACTGACCCATGGCCATTATGGCTTCATTTTTTCGGTACGTATTGGAGTTTTTGTGTATATATTCGAGTAGGAAAAATGTTGAAGTTTTATCAATTTTTCGTGTGATTTTTGTTTTCTGTAAAATTAGATAGCACATGAAGTCATGAACACAGAACTCTATGAGATTGATATCTTGACTTTGAGCATCTGTTCTCTCTGACATTGTTCAACATACAATAGATTAATGAGTAATGCTAGGTGAACCACCTTTTAGGGAACCACCTAGAGCCCACCTTAGGTGGCAGCTTATGTGGCGTATCCATATCATCAAAGTATAATTTTTTATTTTTATATTTCTATGTTATCTTAATTAATGGATAAATGTATTGGAGTTTATGTGTTTTCGTTCGGATGAGTTATTATGTTGATCTATAATTTGTTTCAATGGATTTCTGTGTTTGTGACACCCCTAACGTACTCATCTGAAAACTTTCATAGTTCAAGGGGGATCAGACGCCTCCGACTATTGTGTTGCAATAGCATATCAGATGAGGGATTGGGAAAAGTGGCTCAGAAACTTCCATTGTTGGAGGAACTTGACATTTCTCTATGCGGTAATATCTCACATGAAGCTCTAGAAGTGGTTGGACGCTCTTGCCCTCTTTTGAAATCATTCAAATTAAACAAAGAGTGGTGTATATTCTCAAATGATGAGCCTTATGCGTACCATTTTGGAAGTTGGTGTTCATGTCATTGTTACCGAGAGAAACTTACACCTTTTCCTTTCAAAGACGATTACAATGGAGTTGCATTTGCTATAGCAGGAACAATGGGTGGTTTACGCCACCTCCAGCTTTTCGGGAATAAGTTGACAAATGATGGCTTAGAAATATTCTTGATTCTTGTCCTCATCTTTGTTCACTTGATCTACGCCACTGTTTCATTCTTAATCTGGATGGAGATTTGTGCTGAACGAATTGAAAAACTGTGGCTTCCACATGATTCTACTGAAGGTTACTGCTTTAAATGGACAGAGCTCCCAGACAATATTACAAGATCAATACTGTCACAGATGGGAGCAATTGAGATCCTGGCCACTGCTCAGAAAGTGTGCTCAAAGTGGTTCTACATCTGCAAGGACCCATTGATGTGGCGCACCATCGACATGCACAATAAGTTTGATATTTCCAACTACAGGCCCTTCTACTTGCATGACTTGTGTGGAGATGCCATTGATCGTAGCTGTGGTAATTTGGTTGATATCAATGTTGAGAACTTCGGTACCAATTTTCTCCTAGATTATCTTGCAGAGAGGTATATCTTTCTCACTCATATTAAAATTTAGATCCTTAATACTTATCATAATCCGTAGTACTATATGTTTCATCATGATTCTCTTTTACTTGTTTCCATTTTCTTGTTGTTATATGTTTTAGACTTTTAGGGGATATTAATGGATCTCCATTATGCTTGAGCTTTCAAGAACATGAAAATGGTGTCTGCTATAAGTAGATTTGGAAAAGGCATGTGTGTGAGAGTGAAGTGACTAATCTCACGGTACTCACACAAGAGTTACTAAATACAGATATCGCATTTTGAACATCATCTTGACTGACTTGACGCTACTTAGAATTGAGCTCTTAATATTTCAGTCAAGAAGCCTATAAACTGATGGACTGTCTGAATCAATTCAATGCAGTATATATAGAACATGTTATCTGACCACATGCATCTGCATAAATAAGCGCCGAGCAACTTCTTCAAATCTATTGAACATATATACTTGGGGTTGGCTCACCAAACAGTATTGATAGTGTATAGTTTGGCTAACAAATTCATTCTAAACTTTCAACAGGTCAAGAGGACTCAAACGCCTCCGTTTAGTGGGTTCTCATAGAATTACAGACGAGGGATTCCGTAAAGTGGCTTCAAAATTTCCAATGTTGGAGCACCTTGACATTACATTATTCGAGGATATCTCACATGAAACTCTAGCATTGGTTGAGCGATCATGCCCTCTTTTGAAATCATTCAAGTTTAACAAACAATGGTTCAGAGATGACTGCTGCGATAAGGCTGAGCGTAATGACTGTGCATTTGCTATAGCAGGAACCATGCACGGGTTACACCACCTCATGCTTTTCAGGAATCAACTGTCTAACAAAGGTTTGTCTGCAATTCTTGATGGCTGTCCTCATCTTGAGTCACTAGATCTACGACAGTGTTTCAATCTTAAATTGTGGGGAAAGACGGGTAGAAGATGTGCTGAACGAATTCAAAAGTTGTGGCTTCCCCAGGACTCCATCGACGACATTGACCCATCATATGATCTGGATGCTGAATGGTAGGCACCTTGTTCTTGGGATGGAGACTCGGAAACTTTTTGTTGTACTCTCCTTTGTATGCTCTGCAGATGTTGTATCTACGTTTTGTAATGTTGACTATGTGCATTTTGGCTACTTGACAGACTTCGCTATCTGGGATTTTCTGGTTATGTAGTACATTATCTGTTGGGACATGTTTTGTCTCTGCTTTTTTTATTCTCAAGATGATCGTTGTACTTGTTATGAGATTGACTGCTTATCGATTACGTTCCCCTGCATTCTTCAGACTTAAAAATGTCAGCTCAGCTTTATAACCCAAGTACTATATATTTACGAACACGAAGGAAATTGGAATATATAAAGGAGTAAGTTTTTCCATTCTTTAGAGATTTGATGACATGGTTGAGCTAAGCAAATCATTATATGTACCAATAAATCAGTTCCTTTCCTCCTCGCACTATAAGGGAATGCTTGCATGACTTTGTGTTTAGAATAAAAGAATTCCATCTTTATGGGAGTGATTCTAGCACTCCACTTTACGACTTACAGTTCACTTTAAAGTTTAAACTACATAAAAGTGAAGTGTGATAAAATATATAGAAAAGTAGAGTGTCAAAATCATCAACCTATCTTTATAGGGTTCCTTCAAAATAATTTATAACTAAATCATCTTTTTGCATGAATTTATAATTAAATTTGAATATTAAAAGAAAATTGTGGAGCTTGTGCCAATTATTTTTTTTCAGCAATTTTCCATCCATGGTAACATTTGCTATAGCAGGAACGATGCACGGGTTACACCACCTCATGCTTCTTGGGAATGAAATGACTAATGAAGGGTTGAGTGCAATTCTTGATGGTTGTCCTCATCTTGAGTCACTTGATTTGCGACAGTGTTTGAATCTGACATTGGAGGTAAATCTGGGTAGAAGATGCGTCGAACGAATTCAAAAGGTAAGGCTTCCCTTGGATTCCATCGAGGACATAGACCCATCATATAATATGAATGGTTAATGGTAAGCACTTTGTTCTTGGGATGGATAGTTGGGAACCTTCCCTAATATGTTATGCATATGTACATGTTTTCTAATGTCAACTGCCTACATTTCGGTTTGTACTCGACATGTTTAGCTATCTGAGACTTCCAGTTTATTTAGTTATCTTCTCTGTAATGAAATGTTGTGTCTCGCGCAAGATGAGTATTGTATATTAGCCTCACGAGTGATGACAATCATCTTTTGATTGGACATTTTATTAGACGGCGTTAACGTCTTATTGATTAGGTTCTCCTTCAGCTTTAGTGTTAACATAATGTTGATTGTGTTTAATTAGAACCTTTTCCCTTCAAGATCAAATGAACTGATGACATGAGAAGAAGAAAAAGAAAAAGAAAGAAGATGATATCATACTCTAACCCGAACAGTGCAGGAGCTCTGGTCACTGAAGGCATCTTGGATTCCATGTCTGCTGGTATTCTGGTCTACATGGCCTCGGTGGACCTAATTGCTGCTGACTTTCTGAGCAAGAGGATGAGCTGCAATTTCCGGCTTCAAATTCTGTCTTATTGCTTGCTATTTCTTGGAGCTGGATCGATGTCTTTGCTTGCAATTTGGGCTTAGGTTGCTCATTCTTTTAGTTAATGTTCTTTTGGGGGTGTTTAAGCTTTTAGTGATGCAAGTGTGAATTCAATTCTTTCGGCTTGGTTCTTCCTAAGAGGGAAATTGAGTGGACCAATTGAGGGACTAGATGTTGTAGAATAGTAGGACTCTTTAGCGTGTAATGCAATCCTCTCATATAGTCTATTGTGAAATCATCACCAGCTCATTCATGGTTTGGTTTTGAGGAGCATCTACAATATTTTCACACTAACAGAGATCCAATTGAGCTAAATAGCTATGAGTTACAAATTTAGAACTATGCCCTAATCATGAAATGAGAGAAGGGAAAGAGAGATTGATGTGTCAACTCAATTTTCTAGAGAATGTACCAACAATGGAACTAAGTTTTGAAAAAATGGCTGTTATACACTCAAAATATCCAAATTACTCTTCATTTACGAAATTCTTGCTCTTCAATTACAGAAGTCTTTCGTAATTTTTGTGAAACATTTGTAATGAGAATTGAGCTATGATGAATCCCTTACATTACATCAGACAATTTTGTTCACTAACTATCTAATATCCATATTTTAGTTAATTTTTCTATAAATATCAGCATATATCATAGAATAAAAATCGTGTAGGGCCGGTCCTGAGCTTTTTGATGCCCAGGGCGAAATTTTTTGTGTGTGCCCAACTAGCCTGGAAATCTAGAATCAGCTTTTTTTCCTTCTTGTTTTTTCTTTTCTGATCGAGATTGACTTGCAAATCCAACTTCCAATTGCACCTAATATTGAAAATTGAAAACCGATGAATGAGCAGGTTGTTAGAACTTAGAAATCACTTTGAATGATAATTGATAAACACTGGAGCATAGAACCATACCAGAAAATCTGGAATTTGCTTTTTTCCTTCTTAATCTTTCTTTTCTAATCAAGATTGACTTGCAACTCCAACTTCCAATTGCACCTAATATTGAAAATTGAAACCAATGAATGAGCAGATTGTTAAAAATCAATAGAACTCAAAAAACAAGTAACAAGGCTTTTGATATCCAAATTTTCATTGGATATCAAATTTGAAGAACACCCAATACCTATTTTGATTTGACCTCAGCCTACATCGATAGAAAGCTGAAAAATTCGTATGATCACCGTAGAATAATAGAAACATAGTGAGGAAAAGGATTGGGTGATGGATGAGAATGAACTGAAGAATTGAGTTACCATTGAAACCAATTTAAAGAAAAAATTTGCTGGGTTTCAAGGTTTGGGACTTTGGAGAGAGCAAGAGACGCTTGGATAATCAATTTTGTGCCTGCCGTTGCGCGTTGGAAGAAGAAGAAGAAGTAAAGATGCGATCTGCGTCTAGAAATCTGAATTTTTTTATTATTTTTTTTACGTTCCACTCTCTCTCTCTCTCTCTCTCTCTCTCTCTCTCTCTCTATATATATATATATATATATATATATATATATATATATATATATATATATATTAAATCTTATAGATAAAATCTGGTGCCCCCTCTATGTTGGGCCCTGGGCTGTGCCAATGATGCCCACGGGCAAGGCCGGCCCTAAAATCGTGAAGTTAAATTAAAAGAGGTGCTCTCTTCTATTTTTTGGTTCAAGTAGTTGTGAGAGCTTCATTCTTAGCACTGCCTTAGTTGAGTTAGTTCATTGACGAATCGATTCTGATTATTAAGTGTTGGTTCTTTACTTCTTTTTAACAGACATACAAGCATTGATCGCTACATTATTATTATTATTATTATTATTATTATTATTATTATTATTATTATTATTATTATTTTAATGAAATTAACTGCTTATTGGTTGGGTTCCCCTGTATGCTTCAAACTTATAAATGTCAACTGAGCTATGAGAATAAATTAGTATCTCTATACATATACGAAGGAAATTGGACTATAAGTGGAATTGGCATAAAAAGAATAGAATGCTTTAGGTTGAACGCGATCCTTAAATCAGTTTTTTTTTCTCTCCACACTTTAATTGACTTCTTATACGACTTTATGTAATTTAAATGAAAAGTCTTCTATATTTAAGAGAGTGATTTTGACACTCCACTTTACGGCCTACACTTTATTTTAAATTATATAAAAGTGGAGTGCAGGTGGTAAAATATATGGAAAAGTGGAGTGCCAAAATCATCAATATGTTCATAAAAACAATTTATAACTAAATTTCTACTTTTGCATGAATATATAATTGAATTTGAAAATGAAAAGAAAATTGTGCAGCAATTATTTCACTGAAAAATGTGCTATCAATTTTTTAACATGGGCCTCTTCTTGAAAGTCCACCCAATAAAACTTGCCGCCGAAACTATATGGGCCAATCAGCCCAAATTTATTGTTCCTCTCTCTCCCTCTGCCTCTCCCTCTCTGTCTCTGTGAGTATGTATATATAATATATCAAGTTCCACACTCAACCGGTCAACCCTCCAAGCCCAAATCAAACCAAACCAAACCAAACCCTGAGACCCAGAAATGGGCGACACCGCAAAGAGACGGCAGCGAGACTGAGCGGAGCTCCCTGACATCGACACGGAGTCGATGCTGTGGCGGCTGGGCGCCATTGACATGTTGGAGAGCGCTCAGAAGGTTTGCATGAAATGGCGCAAAATCTATAAGAACAACCAACACTCGGATTTGGCGCACCGTCGACATGAGAAATGATGGTGATTTTCCATACGACCTGGAGATTATGTGCTTCCACGCCGTTGATCGCAGCCGCGGTGAGCTCGTCGATATTAACATCGAGCACTTCGGCACCGATGAGCTGCTTCACTATATCACGTACTGATAGGTGACTTTCTCTTTCTGAAAATGCTTTGATTTATACATATCAATCAGCTGCTAGTCGGAAGTCTTAAGTGCGCGCATTTCTGTTCAGCTAAATTTATTAGAGTATTTGACGAGGACTAGAGATTTCAATTTGTGTGTATTTGCAGTTTGTATTTGATCAGATCGGTAGAGAAGCTCTTCCGCTAAAGTTGCACGACATCGTGTTGGAATTTCATTTCTGAGCTTGTAGTGGACTTTTTTATTGAGTTGGAATCTATGTATCTTGAGTCCAATATATTAATGAGTTATTATGTTGCTGTAGAAATTTGTTTACTGGATTTCTTTATTTGTGACATTGCTAACATATGCAACGAAAACATTTCATAGATCAAGGGGAATCAGGCGCCTCCGACTATTGAATTGCAGTGGAGTATCAAGTGAGGGATTGGCTGAAGTGGCTCTGAAACTTCTGTTGTTGGAGGAACTTGACATTACTCTATGCGCTAACATCTCACATGAAGCTATAAGAGTGGTTGGGCAGTCTTGCCCTCTTTTGAAATCATTCAAGTTAAACAAAGAGTGGTGTAGATTCTCTGGACATGAGCCTTACGCGTATCATTTTAGTGATTGGTATTCAGATTATTGTTCAGAACAAAAAAAATGCACTTTTTCCTTTTAAAGAGTACAATGGAGACGCATTTGCTATAGCAGAAACAATGAGAGGTTTACACCACCTCCAGCTTTTTGGGAATAAGTTGAGAGATGATGGCTTGAGAAATATTCTTGATTCTTGTCCCCATCTTTGTTCCCTTGATCTACGACACTGTTTTACTCTTAATCTGGACGGAGACTTGGATAGAATTTGTGCTGAACGAATTGAAAAACTGTGGCTTTCCCCATATGATTCCGCCGAGGGCAAAGATTTTGTTGCTAGTATTGAATATTGGCTTTAATTTGATTGGTGGACAAAGTCAAATGTGAAGAGCCCATGGGCTGCCTAGGTTAATTAGGTTATATATGCATCCCTAAGTTAATTAGGGAATATATATATATAGCATTGCTGCCGCAGGGATTGATTGTGTGTGAGAGAAAAATTAACCTAGAGTAATAGCCTATTCTCAGTTTTACTAGGGAATTGGTTGAATTGGGGTTTGGGTAGAGAGTTTATTATCAAACTCTAATTGTATTCTCTCCAATTGATTATAGTGAAATTTCTCGCCGGCTCCGAAAGTGGACGTAGCTCAATCACATTGATTGAGTGAACCACTATAAATTCTTGTGTTCTTGTGTTTGCTTTTTTTCGTTGTTCGGTTGCTCATCTAGTTCCATATCAATATTGTGTTTGCTACGCTTCTGAACAACAAACTGGCATCAGAGCTCTGGTTCTGAATTGGGAATTGATTCATTGATTGGAAATCATGGTTGACGAGAAAAAGAAAGGGGTTGAGTCTTCAGGTTCTTCGCGTTGGTCGACTTCCAAGCCATCAATTGGTAATGCCAAATTTGAAGTTGAAAAGTTTAATGGCACCAACAATTTTGGCATGTGGCAGTGTGAGATGATGGATGTCTTGTGTCAACAAGAATTGGATATAACTCTGGAAGATAAACCTGCAGATATAGATGATGTGGAGTGGGCGAGAATTAACAAGTGGGCTTGTGGTTCTATCAGAATGTGTCTTACTAAAGATCAGAAATTTTTTGTCATGAAAGAAACTTCTGCAAAAGAGTTGTGGAAGAAATTAGAAGACCAATATATGATCAAGAGTGCTGAAAATCGGTTTCACCTGAAGAGGAGGCTTTTTCGATTTAATTATCGACAGGATGTTTCTGTGTCTGAACAAGTCAGTGATTTCAATAAGATACTTGCAGATTTGGTTAATTTGGATGTGCAAATTAGTGATGAGGATAAAGCTTTGTGTTTGCTAAATTCTCTTCCTGACGAGTATGAGCATTTGATTACAACTTTGTTTCATGGAAAGAATGATGTGAAATTTGATGATGTGTGTAATTCATTGATAAATAATGAGTGCCGAAAGAAAGAGAAGCAACTTCAGAATGTGTCAAGTGAAGCACTTGTAGTAAGGGGCAGATCTGATGAGAGAAAACCTACTGGAAAAAGAGGTAAATCTCGTTCCAAGTCAAGAAGTAAATTTCCTGCAAAAGATGAGTGTGCTTTTTGTCACAACAAAGGTCATTGGAAGAAAGATTGTCCTAAGTTGAAGAACAGAGACAGGAAGGGTTCTGAAGTGAATGTTGTAAGAGATAATGAAGATGACGACTTTGATTTTGCTTTGAGTTGTTCATCAGCTTTTGAAGATTTTGAAGAAGATGAGATTGAGTTTGCTTTGGCTAATTCATCTGCAGTTGGTTATTCTGACAAGTGGATTATGGATTCAGGTTGTTCACATCATATGTGTCCTAATAGGGAATGGTTCTCTACTTTCAAGGAGTTGAATGGTGGAGTAGTTTTGATGGGAGACAACAGTCTTTGCAGAACAAGAGGGATTGGTACAATTCGTCTCAAGATGCATGATGGAGTAGTCAGAGAGTTAACTAATGTCAGGTATGTTCCAAATTTGAAGAAAAATCTTATCTCTTTGGGAACTTTAGAATCAAAAGGGCAAACAATTACATTGAAAAGTGGAGTTGCTAAAGTTGTCTCTGGTTCACTTGTGGTGATGAGAGGTGAAAGGTTCAGAAATTTATATTTTCTACAAGGGAGCACAGTGACAGGTGAAACAGCAATATCTAAGACTACAGATGATGATGATGAAGACAATACAAAATTATGGCATATGCATCTTGGACATGCTGGTGAGAAAGCAATGCAGGGATTAGTGAAGCAAGGTCTATTGAAAGGCGCAAAGACAGGAAAATTAAAATTTTGTGAACATTGTGTCTTGGGAAAACAGACTAGAGTTAAATTTGGCACCGCAGTTCATCAGACTAAAGGTACTCTAGATTATGTTCACACTGATGTATGGGGACCTACCAAAACTGCATCTTTGGGAGGTAAGCATTATTATGTCTCTTTAGTTGATGACTTCTCTAGAAGAGTATGGGTGTACACCATGAAGCATAAAGATGAAGTCTTAGATATATTTGTGAAGTGGAAGAAGATGATTGAGACTCAGACCGGTCGAAAAATTAAAAGACTCAGGTCAGATAATGGTGGTGAATACAAATCTGATCCCTTCTTGAAATTATGTCAAGATGAGGGCATTGTGAGACACTTCACAGTTAGAGAGACACCACAACAGAATGGGGTGGCAGAGCGCATGAATCGGACTTTATTGGAGAAAATTCGGTGTATGTTGTCTAATGCTGGATTAGGCAAAGAATTTTGGGCTGAGGCAGTTGTGTATGCAAGCCATCTCATTAATAGGTTACCTACTGCTGCACTTGAGGGAAAAACTCTCATGGAGGTATGGTCTGGTAAACCTGCTACTGATTATCATTATTTACATATTTTTGGTTGTCCTGCTTATTTTCATGTCAGGGAAAGCAAGCTTGATCCAAGGGCCAAGAAACCTATATTCTTGGGATTTAATGAGGGTGTTAAGGGATTTAAGCTTTGGTGTTCAGATGTGAAGAAAGTTGTTGTAAGCAGAGATGTGACTTTTGATGAGGCTATTATGGTTGATCAGAACAAGCAGAAAAATTCTGAAGAGCAGAGAATGACCGTAGAGAGTTTGCAGCAGGTGGAGTTAAAGAAAAAAATTGTTGAAACTCCAATTGATCCAGTGAGTCCTAATGTTGATTCAGATGATTTAAATATTGAGGACATGAGTATTGAAGTA
Source organism: Rosa rugosa (assembly GCF_958449725.1). Classification (NCBI taxonomy): domain Eukaryota; kingdom Viridiplantae; phylum Streptophyta; class Magnoliopsida; order Rosales; family Rosaceae; genus Rosa; species Rosa rugosa. The sequence continues at coordinate 57,582,753 of NC_084822.1, read as the reverse complement.
GAGGCTCCAACCCAAGAGCCTACACAGCAAGATGGACCAATTGCAACTACAAAGGGAAAAAGGAATGCTCAAAAGCCAGCTTGGCTTAATGATATGGTGACTTATGCACTTCCAATTATTGAAGAAGAAATTCCTACTATACTTATGAAGAAGCTGTCATACATGCAGATTGTATAGAGTGGGAAAAAGCTATGGGTGAGGAGATGAAGTCTCTTCACAAGAATAAAACATGGGAGTTAGTTCAGTTACCGCATCGGAAGAGAGCAATTGGTTGCAAGTGGGTGTTTGCTAAAAAGGAAGGATCACGATACAAGGTTAGGTTGGTAGCTAAAGGCTATGCACAAAAAGAAGTAATTGACTACAATGAGGTATTTTCTCCTGTTGTTAAGCATTCTTCTATTCGTATTTTATTGGCCTTGGTTGCACAGTTTGATCTTGAGTTAGCACAGCTTGATGTAAAAACTGCTTTCTTACATGGTGAATTAAAAGAACAGATATATATGACTTAGCCAGAAGGATTTAAAATTACTGGTCAAGAAAATTGGGTCTGCAAACTGCATAAATCATTGTATGGTTTGAAACAATCTCCAAGGCAGTGGTACAAGCGGTTTGATAAATTTATGTTCGGTCAGAAGTACACTCGTAGTCTTTATGATCCATGTGTTTATTTTCGCAAGCTACAGGATGGGACTTTCATTTATTTGCTCTTATATGTTGATGATATGTTAATTGCATCTAAGAGCAAGGTGGAGATAAATAAATTAAAATCACAATTGAGTGGTGAATTTGAGATGAAGGACTTGGGAGAAGCTAAAAAGATTTTGGGCATGGAAATTGAAAGAGATAAATCAAGAGGCAAAGTTTGTTTGTCACAAAAGCAATATTTGAAGAAGGTACTGCATCGGTTTGGCATGAATGATAAATCTAAACCTGTAAGTACACCTCTTGCCTCTCACTTTAAGCTTAAATCTACTATGTCTCCTAGCACAGATGATGATATGAAATATATGGCCAAAGTTCCTTATGCTAGTGCTGTTGGTAGCTTGATGTATTGTATGGTGTGTACTAGACCGGATATTTCACAGGCTTTAAGTGTGGTGAGCAGATATATGCATAACCCAGGTAAAGGTCATTAGCAAGCAGTAAAGTGGATTCTACGGTATATTCTTGGTACTGTGGATGTTGGATTGGTTTTTCAGTAGGATAAGACGAGTCAATGTGTTGTTGGATATGTGAACTCTGATTTCGCAGGTGATTTGGATAAGTGCCGATCTACTACAGCTTATGTGTTTACTCTTGCTAGTGGACCAGTGAGTTGGAAGTCGAATTTGCAATCTACAATTGCTTTGTCGACTACAGAAGCTGAATATATGGCGGTAACAGAGGGTGCAAAAGAAGCAGTTTGGCTTCGTGGTTTGCTTGAGGACTTGGGAATTATTCAAGAATATGTGGATATTTTTTGTGACAGTCAAAGTGCTATTCATTTAGCAGAGAACCAAGTTACTCATGCTCGTACTAAACATATCAATGTCAAATTTCACAAGATTCGTCAGATGGTGGAGGATGGTGATGTTCAACTCCTCAAAATTGGAACTGCAGATAATCCTGTTGATATGTTGACAAAGTCGGTTCCATTTAGCAAGTTCAAGCATTGCTTGAACTTGATTGGTGTTTGTAGAATTTGAAATTCCCTACGGGGATGTCGGAGCGGCGATTGGTTTTGAAGTTCTACTTTGGAGAATTTACATCAAGTAAAGCCAAGGTGGAGATTATTGAATATTGGCTTTAATTTGATTGGTGGACAAAGTCAAATTTGAAGAGCCTATGGGCTGCCTAGGTTAATTAGGTTATATATGCATCCCTAAGTTAATTAGGGAATATATATATATATATATATAGCATTGCTGCCGCAGGGATTGATTGTGTGTGAGAGAAAAATTAACCTAGAGTAATAGCCTATTCTCAGTTTTACTAGGGATTTAGTTGAATTGGGGTTTGGGTAGAGAGTTTATTATCAAACTCTAATTGTATTCTCTCCAATTGATTATAGTGGAATTTCTCGCCGGCTCCGAAAGTGGACGTAGCTCAATCACATTGATTGAGTGAACCACTATAAATTCTTGTGTTCTTGTGTTTGCTTTTTTTCGTTGTTCGGTTGCTCATCTAGTTCCATATCAATATTGTGTTTATTACGCTTCCGAACAACAGCTAGATCTGAGAGTTACTGCTTTAAATGGACACAGCTTCATTGTCACGGCTCGGAGGGATGGATATCCTGGAGACCGCTCAAAAAATGTGCGCAAAGTGGTACAAAACCTGCAAGGACCCAATAATGTGGCGCATCATTGACATGGGCAATGACTATTATATGGATTTTCGCAATTGCTGGCCCTTGTACTGGTATAGCTTGTGTAAAAGTGCCATTGGACGTTGCTGTGGTAATTTGGTTGATATCAATATCGAGAACTTTGGCACCAATTCTCTCCTCTGCTGTCTTGCTGAGAGGTATTTCATTCCACCAAAATTAGAATTTGAAGCCTGGATAATAGTCCTAGAATCAGTATTACACTGTCTCAACATGATTCTGTTTTATTTTGTTCATGGTTCTTGTTAATATGTTTTAGGATTAAATTTGTGAATCTCCATTGGTGCTTGAGCTTCCAAGACCTTGAAAATGTGTCTGCTATGAATAGGATTAGGAAATGGGGTGTGTGAGATATTTAAGAGACTAATCTCATGCCCCCTATAAAATTAGATAAAACACAGTGTAAACAGTTATCTTGATTCCGATCATAGTTGGGCTTTAAGCTTGTATTGGAATTTTGAGTCACCTTGAAAGTCCATCCCTATTCAAGTTCTTTTTTTTCTTTTTTAGGCTAACAAATTCATTTAAAATTTTTCAACAGGTCAAGTGGACTCAAACGCCTTCGTTTAGTGGGTTGTCATGAAATTACAGATGAGGGATTCCGTGCAGTGGCTTTGAGATTTCCATTATTGGAGGACCTTGACATTACATTGGATGAGGACATCTTACATGAAACTCTAGCATTGGTTGGGCGCACATGCCCTCTTTTGAAATCACTGAAGTTGAACAAACTGTTCGGAGATTACCAAAATATACCTGAGCATAATGATTGTGCACTTGCTATAGCAGGAACGATGCACGGGTTACACCACCTCATGCTTTTCAGGAATCAAATGAGTAATGAAGGGTTGTGTGCAATTCTTGATGGTTGTCCTCATCTTGAGTCACTTGATTTGCGACGGTGCTTGAATCTTACATTGGAGGGAGATGTGGGTAGAAGATGTGTCGAGCGAATTCAAAAGTTAAGGCTTCCCCTGGATTCCATCGAGGACATAGACCCCTCATACAATGTGGATAATTAATGGTAGGCACTTTGTTCTTGGGATGGCTAGTTGGAAACTTTTTGCAGTGCCTTCCCTAATATGTTATGCATATGTATTTGTTTTCTAATGTTGACTGCCTACATTTCGGTTTGTACTCGACATGTTTAGCTATCTGAGGCTTCCCTTTTTATGTAGTTATCTTCTCTGTAATGAAATGCTTTGTGTCTTGGCAAGATGAGTGTTGTATATTAGTCTCACGAGTGATGACAATCATCTTTGATTGGACGTTTTTTTTGACGGCATTAACGTCTTATTGATTAGGTTCTCCTTCAGGCTTTAGTGTTAACATACTGTTTATTATGTTTAATTAGAACCTTTACCCTTCAAGGTCAAATGAACTGGTGACAAGAGAAAAAGAAAAAGGAAGAAGGTATATATTTTTTTTTTATGGAAATAGGTCAGCCCTTTCATTATAATTCAGCAAGCAGTACAAAAACGAAACACCCCTTTAGGGTCGACAGAAAGAATCGTTCCTTAGAACCTCATGAAACCCTATTCTAGAAGAATAAAATCTCAAAAAATCCCGAGTACACCGACCTTTTGGTAAATTTACGCACCTTTATTCGAACAAAAACCAAGAAACCTCGATGCTTACATAAAAAGATTCCAACTGCGGCACTGGTTTTTGCGACCCAAAACAGAATTAAACTAAAGCATTGGTAGAATGTGAGCCATCACATTCCACCAATCCCTCCACAGCAGTAGATGCTGACGATTGAGTAATCCCATTCACCCCCTCCAACACTATACCCTGTTCACCTACCCTATCAGGATCAGAATCTTCAAGGTTTGAGTCAAAACTCAAAGCTTTTCCCCAACGCTTATACTTATGCAGCTTTTTCACATCCTGCTTGCTCCCTTTGGGGCGCCCAACCTTCTTCTTCTTCGGTGAAACCCAACTGAAGCTCAAAATCCAGTAGGCCCAAAGGACCCAGTTGAATCCAGGTCCAGATTGTGTTAGGATTGCGGCTCAATATCTAATTCCTTATATGTTTTGGATTCTTTACTTCTGAAGGCTTTGGGTAAGCAATTCTAGTGTATCTAGGATTTATGGAGTTTTTCCTTAGAAGTAAAGGTTTAGGATTGAAGATCCTATTGGGAGTTGGACTAATCGTGAGCCTATAAATAGTCATTCATGGTTATTGGTTTGGTGTGTGCTTTCGGAGATTGGAAGACACCATTTAGAGAAGATGTGAGTTGAAAGATACTCATTCTAGGAGGTGCCGTTGTGGGTTGAAAGAGACTCATTCTGGAGGATGCCATTGTGACATCGTTTAGAGAGATCCGTGTGTGGATCAATTGAGAGTTCTGATAATTAGAGAGATTTTAGAGAGTTGCAAGGTTTGAGAGATCGGGTGTATTTGGGAATTCTCTATGAGAATTTGGGTTGTGAGGAGAGAGGTTATTTGAGTGGAAAAACCAAAAACGTTCTTCAAAAGTTTGTAATATTCTTCTCGTTTAACGGATCCACCATCATCATCACCCGGGGACATAGGTCAACTGTTTGACCGAACCTCGTCAACAATCTTGTGTTTGCTTGCATAGTTTGTGATTATTATCTTCATTCGGTTTCGGTCTTGGGCTAGGGAATTCGGAAGGTGACCTGAATTTCCTAACAGATTGTGCATCAATGGAAGCTGCCAGAACCCTGTAGCTACCGCCGTCGACAACACCATGTCCATCTACCTGCTGGCTTCCGCCGTCGATCATGCGTCACCCTCTCCCGCCGACGACCCAGCAACCAACCTTAGCGTCTTCATCTCCGAGGCAAGCGTCAGAAGACAGAAACCAAGGCCGCCTCCCTAGAATGATAACGCCATCGCCAACGTAGTGAAAACCAGAGGCCAGACACCCCCTCCACCTCCAAGGATCTATTCGGTAGTCCTCAGTACCTCCAACACCCAAATCAGCATGACCCAAAGTGAGATCCATACGCGGATCCATCAAACCTCCACCAAAACTGCAAATCAGAAGGAAAGACAGAAAAGCACGACCGGCAGTGTGCCCCAGATCAACAAACGACGCGCCGGAGAAGAAGAAAATTGAGGCAGCAGCCATAGGTTTGGAAATTTTATCGAGGACAATAGGCCAACGAGTAAACCCTAGCAGAGCGGCTAGGTCAAAGAGAGAGATAATTTACTTATTTTTTTCTTTTTTGAAAAAAAAAAGAAGAAAAGAAAAAAGGAAGAAGATCATATCACCGGTTCAGTTTTTAAATAAATAATTATCGGGAAAGGAATAAATAATCACGGTCCACATTCCAATGATACTACCATTGCCGTTTATTTTCCGGAGAGAAGGAAAAAAAAAAAAAATTCTTTTCATAGGGTTAAGAGTATGGTAAATTTTTGATCCTTTTTTCTTCCCACTCCCACGTCACAGGCACGCATGGAGTTGATCTCAAACATCTCCCTTTTCCTCCCACACATGGAATTGATTCCTTGCACGACATCGACATGGTTGTTCCGAAGGAAATAGAAAAACGACTTTCTGTTTCCCATCACAATTCACAACTAAAACCTCCTTTTTTGAAACTAAAAAAAAAAAAGGAAAGAAGAAAAAATGTCAAGTGTGTGCAGCAAGTGTCGACACTCTGGCGCTTATTAATTGACAAAAAGCCGAAAATGTACACACCCATCTCTCTCTCCTCACAAAAATGTCGACACCCTCTCCTAATTCCTCTTCTCCTGCATCATCGGCTCATCGCTTCCCAATTTCACATCCCTCTTTTATATGTGTGCGCGTCTCTCTCTGTTCTGTTCAATTCAACTCTCTGTCTCTCACTGTGCCTAACTGATCAATATCATCAAATTCGAGATTCGTGCAGTTCAATCACTTTAGACAATTACATAAATACACCCCCCCCTCTCCAAATCCCCATGTCATTCCTTCAGGTCTCTCTCTCTCTCTCTCCCCTTATTCCTGTTATCAAGTTTCTTCACCGATTAACAGCATTGGGTTTTGTGTAGGATCTTTGGCTCTTCCTCGCCCCTCCGGATTTCCCACACAAACTCTCAGGTAATTTTCTTACACTCTCTTCTTTGTTTGATTGCCTGTAACAACAAAACAAAACAAAACGAAACCCACCGAACGAATTTAGAAATGGGGATTGATTTGTTATTTTCTGAAAATTCTGTTCGATTCTGGTTTAGACTCCTTCTTACAGTCCATGGCCACCTCCGCCTGCGACGCCGCCGAGTCGGATTCCTGCCGGGACGACGCGGAGGCGCTCAATCTCAAGTTCGTCGCCATCGCTTCCATTCTCCTCGCCGGAGTGATCGGAATTGCCATTCCTCTGGTCGGGAAGAACCGGAGCGTTCTCCGCACGGACGGCAGCCTCTTCGTCGGAGCGAAAGCCTTCGCCGCCGGAGTCATTCTCGCCACCGGATTCGTGCACATGCTCTCCGGCGGTTCCGACGCGCTTAACAGCCCGTGCCTGCCGGAGTTTCCATGGTCGAAGTTCCCCTTCTCTGGATTCTTCGCCATGATGGCATCGCTTGCCACCTTGCTCGTTGACTTCGTGGGCACCCAGTACTACGAGCGCAAACAGGGCCTGGCCCGGCCCACCGAGGACCAAGTTCGAGTCGGGTCGGACGACTCGAGACCGGGTCTCGAGTCGGGTATTGTCTCGGCCCAAAAGGAATCGAATGGCACGATTTTTGGGGAAGAGGAAGGCGGTCGTGGGATGCACATTGTGGGAATGCATGCCCACGCGGCGCACCATCGACACAGCCACCCTCAGGACGCATGTGACGGGCACGTGACCGAACCGGGTCATGTGGATTCGGGTCACGCCCACGGGCATGGCCATTCCCACGGCTTCGGTGATGATGACGAGGATACTGGTGTCCGCCACGTCGTCGTTTCACAGGTACTTTTTTCGTTTTTAGTTACTTTTTAGCTTAGGGATAGTGCCACGTAGATTGTAGAGCCTTCTGATCTACGTCATGTGGGGGTCTACATGATTTGGCACCGCTATAAGTGATGACCTAAAGTTCGTTTTACTGTTTTATCTGAAACGATGGGCTCAAAATTTTGTTTTAAGAGAAATTATAGAACTAGCTCTTAAACTTGGGCTTGAGAAGTGATTTGAGCAAAAAAAAAAATATTGTGATTATAACTGAAAATGTAACTGAATGTACCAAAGTGTGCGTCGGGATATATAGTTTGGGTACCATTCGCGATTGTAGGTACCAATACCATTGTGACTTGTAGGTACCATTTGTGATGAAAACTCTAAATTTTATGTTAAAGACTTAAAGTTGGTTAAAAGTGGTGATCTTGTGCAGATTTTGGAACTTGGGATTGTATCACATTCTGTGATCATTGGGTTGTCACTGGGAGTGTCACAGAGCCCATGTACCATAAGGCCCTTAGTTGCAGCACTGTCCTTCCATCAGTTCTTTGAAGGTTTTGCACTTGGAGGCTGCATATCACAAGCCCAATTCAGGAACCGATCTGCAGCGATAATGGCTTGTTTTTTCGCCATAACAACTCCACTAGGTATTGGTGTTGGGATCGCAATTTCTTCATCCTACAACCCGAACAGTGCAGGAGCTCTGGTCACTGAAGGCATCTTGGATTCCATGTCTGCTGGTATTCTGGTCTACATGGCCTTGGTGGACCTAATTGCTGCTGACTTTCTGAGCAAGAGGATGAGCTGCAATTTTCGGCTTCAAATTCTGTCTTATTGCTTGCTATTTCTTGGAGCTGGGTCGATGTCTTTGCTTGCAATTTGGGCTTAGGTTGCTCATTCTTTTAGTTAATGTTCTTTTTTGGGGTGTTTAAGCTTTTAGTGATGCAAGTGTGAATTCAATTCTTTCGGCTTGGTTCTTCCTAAGAGGGAAATTGAGTGGAGCAATTAAGGGACTAGATGTTGTAGAATAGTAGGACTCTTTAGCGTGTAATGCAATCCTCTCATATAGTATATTGTGAAATCATCGCCAGCTCTCATTCATGGTTTGGTTTTGAGGAGCATCTACAATATTTTCACACTAACAGAGATCCAATTAAGCTAAATAGCTATGAGCTACAAACTTAGAACTATGCCCTAATCATGAAATGAGAGAAGGGAAAGAGAGATTGATGTGTGAACTCAATTTTCTACAGAATTTACTAACAATAGAACTAAGTTTTGAAAAAATGGCCGTTATACACTCAAAATATCTAAATTACTCTTCATTTACGAAATTCTTGCTCTTCAACTACGAAAGTCTTTCGTAATTTTTTTGAAACATTTGTAATGAGAATTTAACTATGATGAATCCTTTACATTACATCAGACAATTTTGTTCACTAACTATCTAGTATCCACATTTTAGTTCATTTTTCTATAAATATCAGCATATATCATAGAATATGCTGATGTAATTTTATTCACTAACTATCTAATATCCACATTTTAGTTAATTTTTCTATAAATATCAGCGTATATCATAGAATAAGAATCATTGAAGTTAAATTAAAAAAAAAGAAAAAAAAAAAAAAAAGAGGTGCTCTCTTCTATTTCCTGGTTCAAGAAGTTTTTGTTTTTTTTTTTTTTTAGAAATGGTTCAAGAAGTTGTGAGAGCTTCGTTCTTAGCACTGTCTTAGTTCATCGATGAATCGATTCTGATTATTAGGTGCTAATTCTTTTTAACAACCATACAAGCATTAATCGCTACATCATTATTATGATTTTTTATTTATTTATGAAATCGCTATGTTGTAATCTTGTTGAATTGATTTTTTTATCTAAAAAAAAGAAAGTTTAGTGTTCTTCTGTCCTCTTTTAATGGAAATTATAGAAACGTTTTTCGTTATCTTTGGGCCAAATAGAAATTTAATAAACGCTGAAGACCGTTTTAATGAAGAAGAAAAAACAGTGTAAAGCTTGTAAACTGAAGAGAGGACTAGAGTCCAGCTGCAGTTGAATCATCTTCGTCAGGCTTTGGGTCTCGAGTCTCTGTCACTCATCTTCTCCCTCCGAACCCCCTGAGATCTAACAGACATTCCATCTCTCTCTCTCTCTCACACTCCATTATTTACCAAAATGCCACTCTTCTCTCACCGCCAGTCTTCCCCTCTCCCCACCACCTCCTACTCCTCCAAGCTCCTCAAGCCCCTGAAACCCACCTCCGTCTCCGTCCCCACTCGCACTCCCCTGCCCATTATCGTCTTTTCCCTCATCTCCCTCCTCATCGGCCTCGCCGGAACAATCTTCGCCGTCTCCTCCCTCCGCCGCTCCACACCCCTCCCCGTTTTCCGATGCGGCAAATCCGAAGATACTTTCCGAGCATTCTACTCCCTCTCCAATTCTCGCAACCTCAACCACAATGCCGGGTTGATTGAACGGCCTAAGCTTCTCGGCTTCGTCGGAATTCAGACCGGGTTCGGGGCAGCTGATCGCCGCGCCGCCCTGCGCACCACTTGGTTTCCTTCCGACCCAGATGGTCTCTTGAGGTCAATATCTTTTTCTACACCAAACTTACTTAATTTACACTGATCAAAATAGAAAGTTAGTAACTTTATTAGTTACAATTCACTTTCTGATTTCTGATTTCTGATTTTAGCTGTGATCAGATTGATTTACTGTAGTCCCAAGTCACACTTGTTTCATATAACCTTTGGCAAGATCAATAATTTGATTTTGATGAAAATGCCTATTGTTGGTTGCCTTTTTTTATTGGGGTTATGTTTAACACTTCCACCAGTGAGTTTGTTTCGTTTTTTTTGTTATTGATATTTTGTAGGTTGGAACAAGCTACTGGTTTAGCTTTTAGGTTTGTTATCGGGCGATCGAAAGATGCAAAGAAGATGGCAGAGCTTCAGAAAGAGATAGATAAGTACAGAGACTTTTTGGTGATTGACATCAAGGATGAATATGTAAGCCTTCCATGGAAAACGTAAGAGTCATCAATTTGTATTCAACTTTTGTAATGTTGATGGCATTATGATCTTGTATGTTCATCTCATGCTGCTATTTCACCCTGTTTCATACCTAGGTTGGAGTTTTTCAAGGCGGCGTTTCAACAGTTTGAAGCAGATTATTATGTCAAAGCTGATGATGATATTTATCTGCGCCCGGGTATATTAAGATGTAGATTATATACTTTCACTGAGCCATGTTTGTAATCCACTGATAGTTTCAAAATTTGTCAGATCGACTAGCAACACTTCTAGCTAAGGAGAGAACAGATTCACGAACCTACATTGGTTGCATGAAGAAAGGTCCAGTGATAACTGACCCAAAAATGAAATGGTATGTGGGTTATCAAATTCTTCCCCCCGAGCTTGTAGTTAGTCATATATTCTTCTTATGAATCTTTCAATGTTGTGGTATTCATTATTTATGGAAAATATTTCAGGTATGAGAAATCAGGACATCTGATTGGGAATGAATACTTTCAACATGCCTATGCTCCTATTTATGTTCTATCTGCAGATGTGGTTGTGTCATTGGCAACTGCTAAAAATAACAGGTATTCCACCTGTTTTCTATGTGTTCTGGTTTATGTCACTCATTTTTTCTTTCAAATGTGACTTTTTTCCTTTCTTCAATAGTAGTCTATGGAGGTTTCATATATGTTACGCTTTGGTTTTGGATTTAATTATTCAGCGACAATAGTATAAGTCTTGTTAAACAATGGGATTCATGGGGCAACGATACCTACCCTTGAATTTCTGATCTCCATTGTTTTGTTCAAAATAATTTTGTAAACGTTATGCTGTGTGATGGCAGCCTTTCTAAATTTGTTTTGAGCTTTGATCTGAAGAGGTTGTTGTATACTTCTTTCATTTCCTGAAGATGTCCCTTTGCATAACAGATTTATTTTCTAGCTTTCAGTTTGAGAATGTTTAACAATGAAGATGTCACAATTGGATCATGGATGCTTGCTATGAATGTCCATCATGAGGATAATCGGTTTTTATGTGACCCTCGGTGCTCACCTAGATCCATTGCAGTGTGGGACATCCCAAAATGTTCAGGTAACTCTATTTTCCGAAACATCATCTTTCACAGTTGATTTATGTATACAGAATAAGCTGGAAATTTGAAACACCAATGATCATTAAGTGGCATGATAATTAAGACAGAGGAAGGCTTATGATTGGTGTAGTATTTCTTTTTTATGCTCAGTTTTTATAGGAGAATATTCTTATGTACTGGCCAGTGTCACTGTATCTTCTTACAATGAAAGAAATTATTGATTGAGATAAAGAATAAAAGCACTTTCTAGCTCAGCAAAGATGGCCTCCTTTTCATGCCATTGGCATTTTCTTTATTGAATGTTTTCTCAAAAAAATGAATTTTTTTTTTAATTAAGTTAGGAATCCTACATCAGGGGTAGTAACAATGGAAAGCAGTGTATTCATGCTGAATCACACTTGGTTCATACTTCATGACAAACTCCATCATTTGAGCTATGACAGTTACTTTTAAGCTTAATCAACAGGTGATTCTTCAAACATGGGTTTATCTGCTGCTTAGTAGCTTGATCATCTGAATACCATTATCATTTATCATGCACCTTTATTGTGTCATATATAGATTAGTATAATACTTTCACCTTCAGAAATGTATAACTTGATCTTTGAAATAACTTCTTAAATGATCTTGAATGACAATCATTTGATCTGATTTGGCCTGTGAAAGGAGTAATACCCTTGAGACCTGAATCTTAGGTGTAGAAAAGCTGTTGAAAGCACTGTGTGGCTTGCTTGCAAAGGATATACATCATACACCAGTTGTTCACTAATTCTGAGTTGTAATGTTATTACCATTGACTTGGCAATGTTTTCAAGTAAGTGCTTATCTTTTTTACGTGCTCTGATTGGAGAAGCTGTTGAAAATGTCTAGGTTTATGCAATCCAGCTATTCGGATGAAAGAGCTTCATGCAATGAGTATGTGCTCCAAAAGTCCAACCCTGCTCCCTACTGATGCTGATGACAGATAGAGAGAGCTACGACATACACTTCCCATCAAGATACCGGCTATGCAGGAAGAACAGCTGGTTTGGTCTGCAATATCTTATTGCTTCATGTATTCTTATACCAAAGGAAAACGTACGAGAGATCTTTTGAAGCCATAACTCGCTCTTGCAGTTTCTTGTGTTGATCGTCTCTTGTTGTAATTAATGTAGTATTACTGAGCATTTTTCCACTCTGTTGATATCTATCTTAGACAAATCCAGATTGCAATTCCAGTGAATGTATACGATCCGAACCAGTAATACAATAATACATTACTATACCAGATTACCTTGTTCGTGCAATTTCTTCATGTCTATGTGATCCCAGATCAAAGCTCAAAAATCAGACTTGTCCAACACATTCCGTGGGTATCACAATGCAGCACCATTTGAGTTACCATTTTCAGCTACATTCACCTTGAAGTTAAAAACTTAAGGGTAAAAGTTATAAATGATTACTGTGATTTGGAGTGATACTCAATATTAATCTTGTGATTTCAAAATATTTAATTTTAGAGTTAATTACATATAAGTGCATCTTTCAATGTTTTTTTAGCCATAAGGCCACTAACTAGTTTTTTTTCCTCATAAGGCCACTAGATTAAAAAATGTGTTATATTTTGGATATTAAAAACCAATATATTTACATAAATGCTACTAAAGTACAAAATCAACAATCATTCTCTCTCTCCTCTCCGGCGAGGTCTCCGGTCAACTCCTGCGGGTCTCCGGCCAACTCTTGTGGGTCTCCGGCCAACTCTTGTGGGTCTCCGGCGACCACAAAAGCTACTGTCACTAACACCAAAAGCTACTGTGGCTAGCACAAAATCTACTCTGATGAGATTCCCGGCCACCTCCGGCGAGGTCACAAAAGCTATTACTAGCAACAAAAGCTACTCTGGTGAGATTTCCGGCAACCTCCGGCGATATAACAAAAGCTACTATCACCAACAACAAAAGCTACTCCTTACCAAAAACCTATGCTCTCCAAAACGAAAAGCTACTATCCCCACCAACAAAAGATACTGTCACCAATACCAAAAAATACTCTCATCAGCAACAAATGCTACTCTCACTAACACCAGAAAACTACTTTCACCAACACCAGAAAACTACTTTCACCAACACCAGAAAACTACTTTTACCAACACCAAAAGTTACTGTTACCAACACCAAAAGTTACTGTTACCAACACCAACGAGCTACTCTCACTAACATTAGAAAGCTACTAACATAGGTACAAAAAGCTACGATCACTATTATGGAAAACCACTATAATAGTTATAGAGAGCTACTGATTTGAAAAAAAAAAAACTATTTAGCTTGAAAATATACTAACATACACATAAAGCTACTATCACGATATTAAAATGCCAATAGAACAATTACACGGAGCTGCTAACTTGAAATAATGAAAATGAAAATAGAAGCTATTGACATCATGTTGAAAAGATACTAACATAGACATAGAAAGATACTATCACTATGTTGAAAAGCCGCTATAACAGTTATAAAGAGTTACTAACTGCAACAAATAACATACAAGTAATGGTTCATTATTCATCAATCAAAATACATCACAACACCATCAGAAAACAGAATTCAACCACAAAAACAAAAATACAAACCAAACTAAAACACCATTAGAAACATAGATACCATAAGATCAAAATTGAACAATGAGGCAGAAAATTAAGATCCAATTTCATTACCATAACTCAAAACAATACAAAAGCTACTCAGAAATCAAAACAATTGTAAAATTCATAGTAATTGCCCAAATCAAACCAAAGCTATCAAACTGAATGAAAAAAACAATACAGGAGTTTCTGCCATTTCCAAAAACAATAGCAATACATGATACAAACCACAAATCTATAAGAAAATCAAAAACTTAGCACAACGAACCATAGAACGATCAATTCCGGTGAGCTATATTCCGGCGACGTTGTCCTCTTGCGCGGAGACGGTGAGAATCTACTCCGGCTTGTCTTCGTTCGGTTCGGCTTTGACTGAGAAAGGTGATGGAGATGGAATCGACAACAGAATAGGCGATGGCGTTGAGGAAGGGTGCTACCGGAGCCAAGGCTGAGATCCATCGTGCATCAGAGATCCATTTCGTGAGTCCGAGATCTAGTCGGAAAAAGGCGTGTCTGTCGAGGATTCAGTTCCAGTCGCCGACGTGATGGTGGAGAGGAGTGTTTCGCCGGAGAGAGAGAGAGAGAGAGAGGCAAAGGAGAGAATCGGAGATCTGGTTCCAGTTCGCGTTGTGCATCGGAGATCCAGTCGCGAAACTGAGGAGAGAGAGAGCACCGTGCAGGAGGTTCGCCGGAATCGGAGGCGGAGACCAAGACGTGAAGATCTGTGATCGACGAGGGAGAGAGGGAGAGTAGAGAGAGAGAGAAAAACTGTGACCGTGGAGAGAGAGAGCAATCACAGATCTATAGAATTGAGTCTGTTAGGTAGGAAGGGTAAAATTGTCAAGAAAGAAATAGTTTGGGGATGCAGGTGGCCTTATTTGTATAATAAAATTTAGGTGGCCTTATGGCTAATTAAAGTTTCAAAATGACACTTATGAGTAATTTTCTATTAATTTTACTCTTGTAATTTGCAAAATTGATTAAAGTTGGTTCAAAAGCTAGTTTTGACCAAAAAATTTTCATGTGTAAGGATAAGTTTGTGATAAAAAAAATAAAACGAAACCAACACAACACTGGGATCCCACAACAGTGACTGTAATTAATTATTAACCATGATCATCATCCGGACTCGGCTTCTCTGCTAGAGTTCACTTTGCTATAATTTGCTTGGATAATACTCTCAGCTCGCCACGTCAGCTCACTTCAATCCAAGGGTCATTAAACTGACAACACAGAAAGCCCATAGCCTTCATTATCTATCTGAAATAGTACAAGATCTCAATCCCTCGACTCATCTCATCTCCCTCTCTCTCTTCCCCTCACTCATCTTATTCGTTGTCTCGCCCTAACCTCTCGGCGCCTCCGATGACGTATCCGGCTGCTCCGGTGATCCGTCCCCCGCCACAGATGTATCCCGGCCAGGGACCACCGCCAATGGTGCGTGGCCCGCCGCCGCAGTTTCCTCCTCCCGGTGCCAGGCCCGGAGACCCACCTCAGCAGTTTCCCAGTCCTCCGATGCAGTATGGGCAAAGACCAATGGGGCCTCCACCGCCCGGGCCTCCGGGGCAGATGATGAGGGGTCCACCACCTCGCCAAGGAATGCTGCCTCCTCCCGGTGTGTTTGGAGGACCTCCACGGGGAATGCCGCCGCCGCCTCAGAACCCCAACCAGCAGCAGCAACAGTGAATTCGGTACTTGTTGTTTAGTTTAATTCGGGTTGAGATGTGTTTTGTGGATGATGATGATGATGAGCTATAGAACTTACTTTTGTGTGCACCTACTTTCTGTTAGTACTTAAATGAGATGATATGTGTTGATCATTCGGTGAATTTGGAGTATGTTAAGTTGTAGCTATGCAATGTAGATTGACCGGAGCTTCATTAATCATTTGGTGAATTTGGAGTTAAAAAATAAAAAAAGCTATGAAGCTAATGGTATCTTGCATTTATTTATTCGTGTTTTGTTCATTTTGGTTTTGGTTTGGATTTTCTATGGAAGTTTGGATTTTTGTGGAAATGGAATGAGGAATTGAAAAGTGGGAAGGTTTTGGTTGTGGGTTTTTATTGTCGTGGTGTGGTGTGGGGATTAGCAGGGTGATTATTAAAACTTGTTTTTGGGCATGAATTTTTGTTCTTGATTGATGTATGGTGAGCTGAAAGGTTTATATATTTAGTTTTTGTTTGAAAAAATTAGATCTTTGAGGCCTGGAAGTGAGTATTTTATGTTTTTCTTCATTGGTACATTTCAAATGTTGTTTGTTAAGTTCAACTTTTCATGGACTGTTGTGGGTAATTGGAGTTAGATATATGTCAATGTGATATGTGCTTGTAATTGTATTTTTCTAGGTGCCCAAACCTTGAGGTTCTTTCGATCAAGTGTTGCCCGAATGTGACTGATGCATCCATCGCTGACATAGAGTTTCGGTGCACCATGATTAAGGAACTTGACATCAGCTATTGCTAGATCATTCTAAACACGCTGGGATTGTTCCTGAGGAGTATTTAAAAACTTGCCCTCACGATGGAAATTCAGAAGTTGATGCAATTGGCAAATCAGAGCACAACATGTTGGTTAGGATATGGAAGTGGAGCTGATGATGTTAACTAATAGTAGCTTTTTTATTGTTGAAGGCTGTTGGTTTTGGTGAAGGTGTAAACTTATACTTTTGGCCATGACTCCAATTTGGAGTGAATTGTTAAGTTTCTATGTATGAAAAGATTGTGCAGGACTCCAATTTGGAGTGAATTAATATGAAAAGTTTCTATGTATGAAGAAATTCTGCAGAGTATTATTTAGATGAATGAGAATTTCATTTTTTATCTTAACTTTGGCAAATGACCAGCCATGTATGCCTCCTTGTTAAGCTACTGAATATGAATCAAATTGAAACTCAAAAGTTTGTTACCAAAACTCCCATACATACACAATAAATTGAGCAGAAAGTGGCAAACTGATGGACAAAATTGCAAAAAACTAAAGCTGCAGAAAACTAAACTGCAGAAAACTAAAACTGCGGAAACCTAAAGCTGCAGAAAACTAAAACTGCAGAAAACTAAAACTGCAGAAACCTAAAGCTGCAGAAAGCTAAAACTGCAGAAAACTAATGCTTGTTCTTGTAATGTGTATGTCTTCTAATACTAAACCCAACTCTTCGCCCATACATGTTATAAAACTCATATGCTAATTCTTCTGAGCCAAACTCCATACCATTCCTTGGCTTATAATCTGGACTAGTCGAGTCATCTCTATCCATAGGCTCCATTCAATCATTGATTTTCAATCTATAACATATAAAATCTGTATTAACATTCCAATCAAATTCAGAAGCAAAATGGATCATGCTATGAAGTTTGGTTTATATGCTACTCTGTTTTCACTACTCTGTTCAGTTTTTAGCTCTGAAACAAAACAAAAAAAATAGAAGAATCTGATATCACAAACCATAGAGTCAGATCAAGAGAATAAGAATGATTGAATCATGTCTTAGCTAAACATATATACATAGAACCAAAACCCATCGATACAAGGCTGAGATTTCAAAGAACCAAAATCCAAAACCAAAAACGCTAAATGGGAAAAGATCAGGATCCATAAGATCAATCTATAGAGCTAGATACATATACCTGAATGATGAAAGCAAAGTACCAGCACCTATAGATGAATGAAATTTGGACTGAGACAAAAAAGTGATCGTGAAGAATAAAGACGTTTCAGCACTGAGGAAGAGAAGGTCTGATTGGAGAGAACTAGCAGAAGGTGAAAATTGTTGGAGGAAAACTTGAAAAACCCTTGACGTTAAAGAACTATTTGGAGATTGTTAGTGAAGTTCAGTTTTTCTGTGTTGTAAGCATTATAGCCCTTAGATTGAACCAGTAACACGTGGCCAGCTGAGAGAGAAGTCCAAGCAGATCCTAGCAAAATAAACTCTAGCAGAGAAGCCTAGTCCTCATCATCCTCATTATGGATCCCCCATCAGCTTTCTATAAAAGTACAAAAAACTTTACACCGTCTGACTTCTGTTGCTTAGTAAAATAAAGCCTGGATATGGGTATGAGGGCAGTCTCGTCCATGTGCTCAAAGCTGTGGTTCTCGAGGCGGTCTTTGTCCGTGTCCACATCTACCTCTTAAATCTGACCATCCGATTGGATGACCAACAGGTCCCACCAGGTTTTTAACGGTGGGAAACAAGATAGAGTCTGACCAGGGAAGACTAGTTTTGGCTAGTAGCAGCTGGATCCCTCAGTTTCAGCTACGAGTCTACGACTCGCTACGAAGCCCACGTCATTACTCTGCACTCCAGTCCTACGTGGCAGAGACTGCCACCTCAGCACCCCACTTTTCAAACCTCCATTTATATCCTCCATTTCCTCTTCGCCCACTCTGCTCTGTACTCTCTCTCTCTCTCTCTCTCTCTCTCTCTCTCTCATGGAAGGGAGTTCAAGTTTTCCGCCGGAATATCTGATCACCGGCGAAACGTCCAGGAAATATATGGATGTTATGAGCGTCGTGCCGGACGATGTGGAAGAGCTCATTCAGGAGGTTCCTATAGGAGAAGAGCGGATAGAGAAGTTCATGCAGGAGCTCTACAAGGAGATGACGACGACGACCGGCACTGCCACCTCGGCCGAAAATCCGTCGTGGACGGCGGCTGGATACGGTGCAACGGGGCAGTGTTTGCGGTGGAACGGCTGGGAGAGCGAGAGCTGCGGGGCGGCTGTTTCGGACTCGGCGTCGACGGTGATGGTGGGGGTGGAGTACGCCGGGAAAATGGTGCCGGCGCCGGAGAGCGGGGGGCTGTGCGGTTGTAAATGCTGGAGTAATGGGGGGTTGGTGGTGGTTGCTGGGAACGCCAACGGGAAGGGAGGAGAGATCAACGGCTGTGGTGGGTGTGGGGCCGAGGAGGATCGGAAGATGGACGGTGAGGATGAGGAGGAGTGGTTCGAGAGGGTGATGAGTTGGGGCCCAGCGGATCTTGTACCTGGTTTCTGGAATGATGTACACTGTGGTGGGTCTTCTTAGAGAGACTTAGGAGCAAAGAGTTTAGATCAGGTGTAGTAGGGTCCATGCATAGGACCATAGTCTCCGTACAGATGTCGATAGCTAAAGTCTAAACTCTAAAAAGAGGTGGGTTTTGGGTATAATAATAGCCAAGCTAGAAACGTGATTAGCGGTTTTAATTTGCTGTCAAGAGTTCTTAATCTTTCTGTTCATGAATGTTGTGGAATGGATTAGATGCATGTTTAACCTTTAAATTTCTTGTAGCTTTTTTGTTTCCTTTGGTTCTAGTTTTGGTATCATGTATAATCTCAACCCCAAGCTTCATGCTTTAGTTTAAGTAGACACTAACACCATGTTTCATGCATGGTTGTGGCAATTTGCACGCTTTAAACAATTACGCCCTTTTCAATGATTGCATCTATCCAATGAATATGGGTCGACTGCAAAAGTCTTGACTTGAGTTGTTACATCGATAATTCAAGTATGAGTTGTTACATCGATGAGTCAAGTCATTTGATGATTTGATTGAAAATATGACTTAGATCATCCAACCTTGTCGGTAGAAAACCGTTGATACTATTACGTATTCAGAGCAATCGATCGGAAATATGAATATTTGTCCCAACATAGTAAGCCTATTCGCAACAACACTTGATCACAAGCAGGCTGTTTTTGAAGAACTTGCAATTACTAATCTGTAAAGAGGGTGATGATCATCGAGTATAGCCAACTGGTTTAGCTAAAGCACATTTCCCAGCTCTAAAAGTTGTAATAAATCGATAACACGGACCACCATTGGAGTCTCTTAACCAGTAGTGCCTCTTAGAGCAAGTTCACCCGTTGGATTACCATGTCACCCACTATTCACTGCTTTTTAGTGTTAATTTCACCCTCTGGGTCACGAGCACAGTGTATTTCGTGCCCTAGGTCACGGGCACAGTGTATTTTGTGACCCAGAGAATGAAAATATACACTAAAAAACAGTGAATAGTAGGTGACCCGGTGACCCAACGGGTGAACTTGCTCTTATGTATAAATTTGTGGGTCGAGCGGGCCACTGATAGGCCATTTGCTACTGGCCTGGATTCGCCATGATTAAGAGTTTAAGACCAAATTTGCTAAAAATTTAACATGGCGTGCACCAGAAACCGACCTTTGCTTCTGTCAAGTACTACAGATGAAGAAAATGGGGGACCGAGTTGTTCAAGATCGATAGACTTCTTTAATTTCATGTTCATAGTAAGAACAAATGCACTTGCTTCCTCTGTACTCTGCAGCACAGGTACTTAAGCTAGCTTTGACCCACAGTGCAAACACCCACCAAATTTCTGGTGCCAATTAAAGGTTTTAATTAAGATCTGGTAGTCATAGCATCATAAATTCAAAGATACTGTAGCTAGCGGGCCTGGTTCTGGTTTTGGTTGCGCCATAATCGAAGTCTTTAGTACTGTTGGGTCTCTTAGGCTTCTGGGGTTTGAGAATCCTTACCATATTCGTGTAAATAATTACTGTTCTTTATGATCTGTGTAAGCTCCTCATCCTATTAGTTTCCATGCCAGGTAGAAGTAAACAACAAAACAGATCGAAGCATCATTATATGTTCCTTAATTGGTCACTGTTCATTTATTCTGGAAAAGGACCGGACATGGATCAGCCTCAACTAACTGAGGCTGGTGGGTGAGCCTGTGATACAAGTTTTCAAGAAGTAGAAAGAATCAGTACAAGTGCAGAAGCTACGTACTACTATGTAAAAAATTTACAACCTCAATCTTCATCTGCGCACCTATAGACTTGGTCCACTCTACTCTATCGGCCGTCTAGTTCGATCTGTGGTCGCTGTCCTTGGGTTTTAGGACCATTGATGGACCATCTTCGTAGCGTTCAGGTTTTAGGGTGTTTACTTACTTGGGGTTTGGGGTCCTGTAATAGGAGCTGGATAAGCATGCATCTGTCTCCGGTTAGGGACAAGGTGGTGGTCGCTAGTCATTTGCCATGTTTAGACCTCAAGGAGTAAAAGAAGACACTGCCATCCAGTACTGGGGAGTGGGGACTCATTATTGCTGTGCTTCCTTTTTTTATCTAGAGAGATTCTCCCGTACGGCACCCGCACCACGTGGTAGTGGGGCGGGCCAATCAGTGTCCAACACGGGGGGTGTTTTGGGTATTGTATTTAAGGAAGCAGGGGTAATTTCGGAAAAAATGGAAAAATTTCTTGACTCTGATTGGGTGGCCCTAAGGCCACGTGGTGGGGAAACCCCCACCTAAGAATTTCTCTTTATGGTAATGGTTCCACAAAACCGTACTCCATGCATGCACGTTTATGTTTGGTCATTAGTGTTGATGTGATGCTTATGGGTTTGGGTTTGGGCTTTGCATGAAATCAAATTTAATGTGCAAGCCCAAATAAAGAGAGACGGGTACTATGTTTCATAGCCCAGCAAGACCATAATCAATCCATAGTCGATCAAGTCCGACACAACGCAAGTATGAACAAAGAGAAATGCTAGCTACCATCTTCTGACACCTCCCACTCTACCTTTCTCACTCATCAACTAACATTTGGATTCTACTGTATACCATTGTGGGAAATTAACTAAGGTCAAAAGGGAAGGGACGTGCAAGAAGATCGCAACTAGCATTTCTCATGATAAATGTGGGACAAGTTAGCACCAGCAAGACATGCATATACAAAGAATTATGAGGTTGAGAATGTTTTTTTTTTTTTTTGGTTTGTTATTATTATTATTATTAGTTTCTGTTGGTGTAGATGACTACTGATCACTCAGTTTAAGCGCACACAGTGAGGACACCAAGGATATTAGTGGCATGTAGCTCAAGTTGATCCCTAAATTGAAAAACCAAAGATATGGTAATTACATAATGTATGGCAGGGAATAATCCGGCATATTTTGTTTGACGAGATTGATTTATAACACCTCTCGATAAGCTATATATAATCCAATCGACTTCATATATTCGTGGACTCGCACAGTGGATCATACGTATACACATTCTTGATCTCAGAAATTCATATTAAGTTAAGAAAATTTGTTCATTTATCTGGTCATGAGCTAAAGCTGGCTGGGGAGCCACGTTGTGAACATGTTTGATTTTTCTTTAGGTTGTGCCAAACCAAGAATGGAAGTTTCTGCGATTATCAATATATACATTGACAATCACTTGTTGTTGATTAGGTATCTTATGGTTGAGGAATCAATTCAGTAGTTCTTAGTTCTAGCTCTTCCATGTTGAATGTCTCCTCGATCTGACTGATATGGATGTGGGATTGGAATCGAGATATCAGCAAAAGACTAATATGAATTATTACTGGAGAAAGCCTCTCTCTAAAAGATACCGAACATTATCTCTCTAGTTTTATTTTTTGGTCTGAGTTTCTCTAGTTTTACACACACACACACACACACACACACATACATACATACATACATACACTTCCGATCCTGAGATATATGTGGTGTGATCAAACTCCTCAGATATACCTGCCATTGTTTAAGGAAAAACGAAATTGGGAGAGAATTGAGTCATACTTTCATTGATAATAGGGGCCTCTTTATATAGAAGATTACAAGACATAGAATGAGAGTTGTACAAGGAAAGATAATCGTACAATTAATCGGATATCTATGAATATCTCTAATTCTAAACCCTATTACAATTAGGTCAAGTAACCTAGAGTTTGGGCCAGAAATATATTCTGAATTTACTTGAACACTCCCCCTTGTATCTCCCAAACGTGGTGCTGCTCTCATTGCCTCATTAAAAAAAACTTTGTCGAGTAACAAAAACCCTGTGGGACAAAAATAACCTCAGTCGAAGGGGAAAAAGAGCACAACATACCCTTCACGTTTCGTATGGTCTCATGTAGACATCTCCCCCTGATGTATCATTCGAACCCACGCATCCTAGCTGGGGCCATGACCTATAACGCCAGAGTGCCACTCTCTTTGGCGTTGGCACTATGCCTACCTCCGTATAGGGTGGCGCTACGTCCTCTCGTAGGGACGTCCATCCTTGCAGGCATGTTTGCAACAGATATGTGTGATCTCGTCACTTTAGTGGGGATCGAGATGAGACATAGTAGGGACAGACCACGACAATTCCTGTCGTTCTTGCTGAACATTCGTGTTCTTATCTCCCCCTAACGACGGGAATACTGTCTCATCAAAGTGACAACCCGCAAATTTAGAGGTAAGGAGATCGCCTAGCAAGGGCATTAAGTGGCGGACGATTGTCGGAGTCTCAAATCAAACATAGTTGCCCATTCGTCTATAAGGATCTGTCATAGTGTGTTGTGGCGGTGCAATTGGCACATAAATGTCTCACTCAAATGTGCGTAAGTACGAAATACTTGTACCCAGTCACTAGCTGTAACGCAGAGATATATTGAGTGGAGGTAGATCGTAGACAAATTAGCATAGCTGCATGCGATATTACATCACCCCAAGCGGATTTAAGGAGATTGGTGCGCATTACCAATGTCCTGACTACCATCGTAGTCATTTCCGTGAGACCATTTGGGTGTGTTCATGAGAATATGATGTCCAACATCAGTCCCATTGCAATATCTATCGAAAGTCTTCGATGTAAACTCTCTAGCATCGTCAAGTCCAATTGACAGAATAAGATGATCCGAGGAGTGAGCCCGTTGTTATATGATATGTGCTAGGAGTGTAGTATAAGCAGCATTACAAGTGGACAATGACACAACACGTGACCAGCGTGTTTGCATGTCAACCAACATCATGAGATATTTAACCGTCTGCTGGTTGGTTGAATCAGTCCACAGAATTCTCATGGATTCTATGTAAGAACATAACGAGTATTTTCATATCTTTTGCATAGGACGGTCTCAGTCCTAATTTCCCTAAGGAAAGGGCTTTGTAAAACGAGCGAGAGACCTTAAAATCAACCAATGAGAATTTTGGTTGGGCCTAAGAGTCTGAAACGCTATTTGAAGCAAAGTTGGTGATTGCAACATCACTTGGGACGTCATTACCATGATGTACGCTATCCATGGCGTCATGGATAAGGACTATGCCAGCCCTAGGCTGGTGGTGGACGGCAGCGGCGGCGGTCACACTTAGTCCAAGAATCAACTTTTGATTCATGCTTCGTTTCGCTTGAAAGAAATGATGTCCATGTGAAGTCTTTAGTAGAACGGATCACCATATCATGACCAGGATGACCTATCCTGTCGTGACAAAGCCAATATGTGTCTAAATCCAAGAGATATTCTCTCATGACTTTATTGGATTTAATAGCTCGAATAGTGACATAGGGTCCACTAGAGAGACACATAAACTTCTCTAAGATGCGCCTTTGTTCACAATCGTTAGAGGTATTGCAAAGGAACTCATTACTGTTCTCTACATGCGTTTTCGCATGGAATCCGTTAGCTATTCATAGGTGCGATTTGCCCTAGTAGCGTAGAGAGTTTCTGTGACAGTAATCAAGGTGCCATTTGGCAAGGGGAACTTGGGTTATTCCATGTCCTTGAATTAATACTGATGGCCCAGTTATCGTAGTCACAAAGTAATATGCTCAGAATCAAAATGGAGTCATAATGAAAAGAACTCGAAATTTTATTCATAAGCCAACGGAGTATATCATTGTCTCTTAACCATGAGGAGAATCTAATCCAAATGTTAGCTAATGCAAAACAAAGGTAGTCGTTTGACTTCTTTCGGTAACTCCAAAATAAATATGACCATGTGAGTAGAGAGATGTTGGTGGAGCAAAGCTCACTTAAGTATCACTTATCTCAAAACCTTCCCAGACATCATACTCATTTTGGATGAGTCTATGTGAAGAAAAACTAAACCAATGGCATTTACTACAAGGTATATGGCAATTGCCTATTACATCTCTTGGAAAAATAAAGACTTAAACATAATTGACGATCTATTGATCCCAGCCAAATTTGTAGTCTTCAACCCTTCACTCTAGATCATCTTCTTGATCTTCTTGTTCCACATAGTGAGCTTCTCTTGCTTCACAATATGCTTTGTAGGTGGTGACAATTTCTTGACGAGCTCTACAAATGTGTGCCCAATGATCGGATACTCCACATCGAGAACATACATCTCTTTGCTCAGACTCCATTGATTGAGGCGCTTTGAAAACGTCATTTAGATGACTTTTAATGTTGGTGGCGCCACCAACATGGCTAGAGGCGTTGCCTCCCTTTCTTTTTCCACGTTGACCTCTTCGGTTCCGTGTTCGCCTATTTTGGCGGTTACCTTCCCAAGTAGAGCGATTATATGGACCAGGACGTCCAGAAGTATCCCTAAGATTATGGTTTCGCTCTTGGCGCCCTCTCTTAGAGGCGCGACTATAATTGGATTCCGGAATATGCTCTGTTTCCACGGATCTCGAATTATAGTTCTTCATAAGGATGTTGTCATGCTTTTCAGCGACATTCATAGCTTCAATGAGCTCATGAAACCTTGTGATCTGTCCTGCAGTAACATCGATTCGATAGTTCTTAGCAATCATCAATGCAGAGACGGGGAAGGTAGAGAAAGTCTTCTCAATCAACATCGCATTAGTGATCTCTTTACCACAGAATTCCATTAAGGATTTAATGCGAAGTGTTTCCGAGTTGTAGTCAAGAACTACTTGAAATCACAGAAGCGGAGGCTATGCCATCTCACTTCTAGGTCAGGAAGCAGGGAGTCACAGACGTTGCCAAATCTTTCTTCGAGTGAGACCCACAGCCTTCTGGGGTCTTATTCATTCATACACTCGTACTTGAGCGAATCATCCATATGATGAGTCATTAGGATGATGGCTTTCGCCTTATTTTCCTCTAAGGCTGCTCTATTTGCTTCCAAAGCTTGAGCTTGCTCAACAGTTAGCACGTCCTGGCTAGACTCGAGAATCGTATCCAGGATTCCATTGGCCTTGAGATGCTGGCGGACATCACGAACCCACCTGTAATATCCAGAGCCAGTTGTTCCCAATGGAGCAAAGTCCAATTTGTTCAGGTTACTCATCCTGAAAGAGAACAAGAAAAAGGGTTAGTTTCGGAGCGGAAAAAGCTACCACGAAAACATATAAAATTTCTGAGCGTAATCGCTTCCAAGAAATTAGAAATTTCTGAGCGTAATTGCTTCCAAGAAATTCAATTCCAAGATGTATTGGATTAGATCGAAACAATGATGTAAGTGGTCGATCATAAATTCTCTACAAACTCTAAGTTTGGAGATCTCAACAAGCTCTAAGCTTGGAGTGAGCACGAACCCCCACAGTTTGGCTTAATTAGGTCTCCCCTATGATGAAGAAAGGGGGGTAGAAGAAGGGAGTTTGCAAGTCCCCGAGAAAAAGAAGAGAAATTGAATTAAAAAAAACGGGAACTTTTAGAAAAAAATACCTTGAAATAGGTCGTCGGAAATTTGGCCGGAAAAAGTTGCCGGAAAAGTGATTGG
Organism: Rosa rugosa; assembly: GCF_958449725.1. Taxonomy (NCBI): domain Eukaryota; kingdom Viridiplantae; phylum Streptophyta; class Magnoliopsida; order Rosales; family Rosaceae; genus Rosa; species Rosa rugosa. The sequence continues at coordinate 57,556,307 of NC_084822.1, read as the reverse complement.
AAAAGTCTCCGGAAAATGGCCGGAAAAGTCGCCTGAAGTCGTTGACCGAGTTGCTGACGTGGCAGTGGGGTCCAGTGCTGACGTGGTAGTAGGTCCGTCGCTAACGTGGCAGTGGCCCGATGATGACGTGCCAGTGGGCCCCAATGATGATGTGGCAGTGGGCCCCTGTGATGCCGTGGCAGTGGGCCTCTAGGCTTGGGTTACTGGGCTACCTTCTTTTTCCTTTTTTTTTTTTTTTTTTTCTTCTGCCGATTTTTCTGCAGGCAGGTTCAGCAGCTTTTAGACCGATTTTTGGAGTTATGTTTCCCGTTCCTGGATTCTGGGGTCAAGACGCTGCTGGTGGCAAAATTTGGTAGCAATCGGAGGTTCAGAAGGTGGTGAACCGGTGCAGGGATCCTTTTTTTTCTTCTTAGAGGGCTGGTTCGATACTTCCGGTGGCCGGTTCCGTGGTTTTCCGGCCGGTTCTGGAATCCTGGGCTTGAGGGCTTCAATATATGCGGCGGTGGTGGCTAGGGTTTGAAGGCTACGAATTTAGGGTTTCATGGTTAGGATTTCGTGCTGATAACGTGTTTAAGGAAAAACGAAATTGGGAGAGAATTGAGTCATATTTTCATTGATAATAGGGGCCTCTTTATATAGAGGATCACAAGACATAGAATGAGAGTTGTATAAGGAAAGATAATCGTACAATTAATCGGATATCTATGAATATCTCCGAGAATATCTCTAATTCTAAACCCTATTACAACTAGATCAAGTAACCTAGAGTTTGGCCAGACACATATTCTGGATTTACTTGAACAGCCATGCATATATGTGTGTATAATTCAAATATATGTGATGTAAAAGGTAGGGAAAATATTTTCTGAGTAACGGTGTCGAGAAGGAAGAGGCAGACAAGATCTAGAACAATGCAAAAATGTTGGGAGATATATAGATGTCAGCTGAAGCCTAAAGGATTAATGAATATATATGAATATATATATATATATATATATATATATATATATATATATACAGCCCTTCTTGGCTGCGGATACCTAAGCAAAAGGTGCGGATTTCCAGTTTTTTCCCACTTTCCCATCATATTTTTACATCTTAACCGTTCAGTTTTTAGATTTTAATGTATAGATCACTTCTACAAATTTTCAGCTAATTTGATGATCGTTAAGGCATCCAAAACTGCAATTTACCATTATAAACACGAACGGTTCCGGTTCGACAGATTAGGTTCGTTCGTGTAAATTGCAGTTTTGGATGCCTTAAAGATCAAATTGGCTGAAATTTTGCAGAGATGATCTATACATTAGGATCTAAAAACTGAACGGTTAAGATATGAAAATATGATCGGAAAGTGGGTAAAAATGAGAAATCCGTACGTTTTGCTTAGGTGCGGATATCCGCACCTGAGCAAGGTTGTATATATATATATAAAACAAAACGATACTTGTACTATACATGCATATGCGTGTATTCCCTATACGCATGATCCAACGGTGCGAGAGCTTCTGTAATGAACAGTAAAAAAGCTACATCTGACTTATACACCGTTGGATTTTATAAAGTAATCTGGGGTTCATATCCAAAACCAATTGGCTATGGATGGAGTGGTCTAAACCCTTATAAACCCACTAGCAAAGTTCTATTTTTCCCATGTGGAATGACATATACTCTCAACACGCCCCCGCATGTGTGGCGAATTTTCAAGCCATACACGTAGACAACTTTGGGTGACGTGCAGCCTGTGTGGCCGTGAGACATGCACATGTGGGTGACCCGCTCTGATATATATCATGATAAAGTAATCTGGAGTTCACATCCAAAACTAATTGACTATGGATGAAGTGGCCCAAACCCTTATAAACCCACTAGCAAGGTCCCATTTTTCCCATGTGGAATGACATATACTCTCAACAGGATCATGCATATATAGTAGAAGCTCATATAACAAGATTGGCATCATATATGCAGGGGCGGACCTAGTAATAGGCCCGAAGGGGTCCGGACCCCCCTAGAATTTTTGGTATACTTCAATTTTAGTTACTTATTTACCTTATTAATATTAAAAATAGGCTTAATTTAAGTATTAGACCCCCCCCCCCTCCCAAAACTTCTATAACCAATCAATTTGAATAATAAATTAATTATATTAAGAAACATAATTATTAAATTGATTGGTCTTTATGTCTGAATAAGTAAAGTAATTGATTTGTTTTATTTGAAAAATAGTAAGTAATTAATTTACCAAGAAAACGTAAAGTAATTGATGAATAAGTTATTACTTTCTTCACATGAAGATTTGTAATCTTTATATGACTTTAGGAGATGTATAAAATCGGATGAACATCTTCTATAAGGACAATATACAAAACATTAATTTTTTGCGAAATTTTAATATTATATACTATATATGTCTAGACCCCCCCAGATGTCAAATCCTGGTTCCACCCCCTGCATATATGTATGCAATTAATGACGCATTCTCACTTCTGAGAGTTCAGATTAAGCAATCATTTCTTGCTAGCTCGATCATTTGATGAACTTATCGATCAGTATCAGTGTGAATATATGCATACAGATCGATTATATATAAGTCGATCTCCTCAATCCTCACAACTAGGCATCAGATCAGGCAGACAGAACATATATAAATGAACATCGACGTTCGGAAACAAACAGTTCTGGATAAATGGCTACTCTAAATAAGTTTCATCTTCGTAAATCTGATGGTTCGTATTGAGGTTAAATGAAATCTGCAGGCTAGGGTCGACGTGGTGTGAAAGATGTGATTTCTGAAGCAAGCTGGGTAGTCTAACGTACTGATGGAGCTAGCTAGCTAGGGTTGATGGAAAAATGTGTGGGGCTAGGGGACTAGGAGGTTGACACTGTCGCTGAGCCTGTACAAACTTTATGTGGTTTTGGCAATTCATGCACGTAAGGCCTAACTGGAGATAGACGTATACGTCTATATATATGTCTGCGAATTCCGCTATCTATCCATGATCTATTCATATCTCTATCGATCTGCACCGTTTCTATATCTTATCTCTCCTTTGTTTATTTCCAAATCGATCCTTGTATATATTTCTCTCTAGCTAGGGTTGAAAGATCTAATATATGAGATAATTCTTTCATGTTTAAAATGATATATAGCTTATACTATTTTTAAGTGTGTGTATATAGAAATTAATCGTGTATAATTCATGTATATATGTTGATTAGGTTGTACATATATAGGCATTCTGAAGAGTAGAAAAAACAATTTAGCCGCAAGTTATGTTTAAATTATACAAGTAGTTAGTAACATATTACTCTAATAGTTCAAGCTTTATTGCAGTACTTGGCTACTCCAGTAGACTTGAATACTGAACAATGGTATTAGAGAATTGAACATTAAGTTGCGTAGGAGGTTAAGTTTTGAAGCGTTATTTAACGAAAGAGTGAAACTGATGTACGTAGGTATCCTGCATACACCAAACAAAGGCCAGTGTGCAAGTACAATCTTGAGACGACATGCGCATGCACATTAAAGATGACCTTTTTAGAGGGACGATTTCATTAATTTCAACCTAAAGAATGAATTGTTTCTATCACTGGATTAAAATTTTTGATGGACAGAAAATTGGAGCTTCGTGACAAGAATATCGGACTACATGTGTGGGTTTTATACGTACATGTGCATCACTTAGCTGCTGTCTCGTATGTACTTGAAGTAAGTTTTTGAAATATATCAATATGAAATATATGAAGGGGTGAAATCAATTTAAGTAGCTAGCAGAATGAATTAATAGGGTTTGTCACATTATGTGTCCTAATGGGGTCAAGTAGTGAGTAGTAGCATTCTACACCTCCTTTGAACTTGTCATTTTGTATGCAACTGGCATGTCTGGCCTGGGGTGTTGTCTGTGTGACATGAACTAGTCACGAGAATGCCTTGCAGGCTCTCTCTCTCGATCCATCTTGCCCCTTCTTGATCGATCTCTCCGCTTTTTGCCTTTTTGTATAGAGTCTATAGTATCTCACTATGTCTTCCGAGAATTCTATCATCCCTATTTGATCATCTACCCTTCTCTGATCCAGATCGAACAGGTCAAGTCTCTACGTACGTACCGTAGCTACTCTTTATTGTCTTTGTTTGCTGGAAAAACACCCAGATACCTCCATCATGAGGAGTACTCCAACATATCTGAACCCACCATCCTTTCCTTTCTCCCTTGAAAATTTTGTAGCAGATCAGGCAGCACAGGATCAACGCCTAAAACTCTTCATCTCATCATCACTACCATATGGCGGTGCTTCTTGTTCTCTCTCATTTCCTGCTTTCTTTGACTCCCTTACTGATCAGTCGGGGATCTCTAGTACGAGTATTACTGTTGGAGATCAAGCCCTACTATATAAGGGGCAAAGGGTAAGGACGTGTATATAATATATATTAGTTGTGAAATATATTAATTAATTCAATGATAATCTTAGCTTGGATCGTGGTTTAATCTCTGTGTTGTTGCCTCTTTAAATTCTCAGCTGATTAATTTGATGAACTTCTGTTCGAATAGCTATCTCAATAGCCTAATGCTTAATCTCTATTTGTTATATATATATGGCATATGCTTAATCTCTTTTGAGAAGTGAACTATCTTCTTTTTTTTTTTTTCATCTAATTAGGCGAATAAGAGCATATGGCAAGGTGAAACAAGTTATGATCAAGTATGCTCATCATCTTCTTTAGTTCATCCTGTGTCCGATGTTAGCAACGAGGAGTACCGTAAGTTATCTGTATCCACTGATCAAATAATTGAGAATAATGAAGACCATGAGAGTAACACTAATAGGCCAGTAAAGTGGACACCCTTGACGATGAAGTTGATGCAAAAGATGACCCATGAACCGGATCAAGTGCCTGAAAAAATTCCCCTTACTTATAAGTTCCAAAGCGCTCGTCGTGATGATCAGCATCGAGAAACTAATACTGGCGAAACCAGCAGCAGCAGCAGCTTAACAATTTCCAATAACAAGAGTAGTAGCAGTATAGTGTCTGCCGTTAGGGTTTGTTCGGATTGCAGCACCAACACAACCCCACTTTGGAGGAGTGGTCCTCGAGGTCCCAAGGTTAACTGTCTTTCTTCTATCTTTGTAAATGAATGTGCGCATGCATACATACATATACATACACATACACATACACATACACATACATACGTACTAACATACATACATACAATACATATACATGCATAATCCATGCATGTAAGACAGACACTCAGGAGTGAGGACACATACTTATGTTATTTACGGCCACATATACGACACTAATTCATGGTCTTTGGTGCAGTCACTATGCAATGCGTGTGGAATTCGACAGAGGAAAGCGAGAAGATCCATGGCTGAAGCTGCTGCTGCTGCAACTGGATTGGCAGGTGGCAGCACCGGCCCGGCGGCTACTACAGCTGCTACTACCGACAAATCATCATCTATGAGTAAGGGTAAGGAGAAAAAATCACGACAAAACCACTATGTCACAGTGAGTTGCAAGAAGAAAAGAAAACTCATCATGACCGACGACAGTACTAGTACTGCAGCACCTAGCATATATTACAAGAGAAATGATAAACAGCTCTGTAATTTCAAGCAGGTAGCTGCCTCTCCACCATCAGCACTATTTCCTCGAGATGTTGAAGAAGCTGCTACCCTGCTAATGGACCTATCTTCTGGCCTGAGTATGAACCACTCTTGATCGATATTCGATTAGCACTGTACTTCCTTTATTTCCCTGATCGATCTTTTAGCATGATTAACTTAGCTAACTATGTATCTTCAAACCAATCTAGCTAGTTGAAGAGAGAGATCTTTTTGGAAACATGTATTTTGATTTTTGCGTTGTTTATAAGCTTTCTAAAGGGACGTTCCCACTTCCCTGGAAAAAGTCTTTGCAGAAACTGTAGCAGTAATTTGTTTATGCTAAATTTACTAGTATCTATGGAAATGACAGATTCAACTTGATTGAGAACTGCTTTCAAATATCAATTCCCTCTGTTGGATAGTCCTCGTCATAAAATTTGTAAAACTGGGCTCGCATAAGATGAAACTGAGCACTAAGCCCATGAATGAAGGGTAGTTATGGACTATGAAACCTCATGGCCCAGTTGGACACTTTGAGAGTGACCTTCTTGGCATTTGTAAGGGGATTAATTAATTTGAGCCGACATTATTAAGTGAAATTAAATATTGGACGCCCTATATCTTAGGTACATACATGTAACTTTCACTTGTAATTGACAGATACTTGTGATCGGAAATATAAATGAGAAAAACGATTGTTACTTTAACTCTTCTTCTCAACGAGGAAGTGAACACACTAGAGAACAAAGCCTTGGCCTCAATCCTCCAATATCATAACCAAAAACAAAGAAAGTGGCTATATGAAGCAAAGAAACTATGTATGTCCTCTAGAGGCTAAAACATCTCCTAGACTTAAAATGTAACATCCCGTATCTTAATTCACCGGTTTACTAGTCATTTGGACAGTAAACGACAATTTGATTTACTTTTACTCTTTTTCGATAACTTTAGTGGTCCTAAAAGTTGACTTTTTGATCGGGTCAAAATTTGAGAAAACTTCCTTCGTGAAAGTTGTAGGGGACGTTAAACCGAGCGCGTGCATATGTGGTTCATAAAAATCGGAGCTCGTATGCGAAAGTTATAAGCGAAAAAGGAAAGGTACTGTTCATGGTAAGTTTCTATAAAAAGGAAAATCACTGTGGTAAGTTTCCAATTTTGGAAACTTACCGGACTCTCTCTCTCTCTCCTCTCCCCCGATCTCTCCTCCTCTGGTTTCGGGGTTTTTCGAATTTCCTGCGTAACTTCCGATTCCGGCCACCTGACGGCGTGCCACTGGTCATTCTAGAACCGCCTCTCCCTTCTCTACACGCTGGTACCCTGGGCTTTCGACGATTTGGCCGGAAAACCTTGATTCGAAGCAAAATCTCCTCCGGGTGCGATTTCGGTTTTTCCGGCGATTCCACCGTTTCCGGCCGTCTCCAACCACCAAATTTGGATCGAAGGGAGCGCCTCGAGCCGGAGAACGTTTCCCCTAAGGCCTCTTGCTCCGATTTGCATCGTGGAGGCCGAATCGACGAAGAACACCCTAGGGTCCGAAGCTTGATTTCTGGGTTTTCTTCATCGGCTTAATCCGAGCTCTTAAAGGTAAAATTGGGACTTGTTGCAGTTTAGAAATTTGTGGTGTTTGTTGTTTTGCAGCTACTGTCAATTTTTGGTGGCCATCGGAGGTGGTGGCCGCCGGTGCGTGAGCCCCACGCGCCGCCACTGTGGGTGGCGCGTGGAGGTGTGTAAGGCAGTGTTTTAATTCCAGTTTTTAGCCCATTAAATTCTATAAATGTTGTAGAGCTTGTATGTGAAGTTTGGTGATTTTTGGAGAAACTTGGAATTAATTATGAATTTTTGAAGTTTAGGGTTTCGATTATCGAATTACAAGAGTCCGACCGTCGGATATCTCTCTGTTCTGCCTTGGAACCTTTAAATTAACGAATTGGTATTAGTGGTATAATTTGGGTTGAATCCGAGGAGAATTAGAGAGATGTTATATGAGGATTCGATTTTGAGAATCGTATTTAATTAGAATAGTTATTCACGAAATATAATTGTGTACAGGGCGAAGTACCGAGCTATTGCTCGATGAAGGAACTCGTGTGCGTGATCGTCGGAATAGTACTGTGAGTGGACTTTTATTTTTAAGTAAATGATGCATGCATTTATTTCCTTGAATATGCTCTATTTATTTATCAATTGACATTTCGAGCATGTGATTTAATCTCGGAGATTGTTTTCGCTTTATCTCACATAATTACTTTCGAAAATGATTCGTTTCCGAAGTTGCTTATGATTCAATTATAAGTGATGAATTATTTTTATTTCCGAGGAGATTTCCGGAATTATACTTTTAATTATATTCTATTTCGATTTGAGACTTTTTTTGAAAGAGTTTTCGAAATGGGATTTCGATGGAGTTGTTTTTCCTCATTTATATATCGACTTCGGTTTTGGCATTGGGAATGCCTTGATGATGATTTTGGAATTGGTTTTGTTTCGGTTTACGGATATCATGTTTTTTTTTATTATTTCTTCCTATTTATTTGAACTTGAGATTATCTTGGCGTGTGGGACACGTCGTTAGAAATTCATTTGCGAGAGATGGGGAAGCCTTATGTATTTATGGATTTACTTGGTTTTCGGATTTCTTTTGCCATACTTTGGGCGACTATTATCATTGCTAGCATTGATCTTCCGCCTTTGTGGCGAGGTGATGGGACCCTCCGCCTTTGTGGCACTGGTTACTGTCTCTGTGACAGTAATTCTCAAGCCCAGTATCCTATCGCTACACATAGTGGCTTAAGGGTATATTACGGGAGTACTTTAGCCTGGGAGGCTATCACCCGAGTCTGGGAGGCTCACTCGTATGGCTATCATCTTCCCATACTCATTATATTCTTGACTAGCGGGGCTAGTCCGATTTCCCGTTTAACCAGCGGGGCTGGTCTTATTTTTGAGTATCGGAGTTTCAATCTTTTCTTATCGTTGCTTGACTAGCGGGGCTAGTCCGATTTTCACTATAGCCAACGGGGCTAGTCTTATCTTCTTGAGAAATGAGATTTCGGTTTTACGATATATCTTTTCGAATGTTGTGACTAGCGAGGCTAGTCGGTTTATCGTTTGAAATCCTCGGATTTAAAGCTAATTGTGTTTTCTAATTGTTGCATGCATCGGTTTTTAATGAAATAAATGTGGGAAAGTATGAAATTCTTTTCCTTTAAAATTGTTTATTTTTGTCCACTCCCGCTAACGTTTTTCGTCTACTTTCCCCTGGGCCCTTCGGTTTCACATGCCCAGTTTGCAGGCAAAATTAGTTGAGGTCGGGCGTACATGGAGTTGAGGCATAGTCAACTGTATGGCTTCCGCATTTGCCTTTGAATTAGGTTATCCTTATTTACCTTTCTATTAGAATTGCTCTGATTACCTGTGGGATTAATGTTATTCAAGTTGTGTTTTGTGTTATGTGAATTGGACGATGTTGTGATTTGGGGAGCAGGGTGGCTCCAGGAGAATAAGGATGAATGACTTAGAAGTGTAAATTTCCTTTCTACAGGTTTTGGGTAGTCCATTTTAAGGGAAGTTCTGCCAAATTTTTGGAAGAATTTCTTCTAAGGTGGGCCCCGCAGGGCCACCTCGGATTTCAGGGTGAAATCTGGGTCGGGTCCTGTCATAAAAGCTCATTTAGGGTGTCTTAGAACAAAAAAGATATATATTTTTTTTTGAAGTAACAAAAAAAAAAAATAAGAATATGGTTGATTGATCATCAGACTGTTTAAACGAACGCAAGCTCATAATGCCTAACAGCAGCATGATCATGTGTCAAGCCATATATATCTTTACTAATAAATACGTTATTTTTGTGTTGGTCCAAATTTAACAAGATAGATATTTTCAATCTAGTTTATATCATCATTTTCAATTCTTTTGACCTAACTTTAGGAAAACAAACAACTAATAACATCCAAAGGATCTAGTCTAATACCTAACTTGAAGTCATCTCCTTAGAGCAACTCCAACAGCTTCTCCATATTTTAGTTTTTCTTTATTTTAGGGAAAAATGAGCCTCTTTTGCTCCAACAGATTCCCTATAACTTTCTCTATTTTAGGGAAAGTGAGGAGAGAGAAAACAAAATTCCCTAAATTTACAGCAATCTCTAAAATTTTAAGGAAGAATTTGGAGATTTTAGAGATTGCTATAAACTAGGGAATCTGTTGGAATTGAAGAAGAAAAATTGCTTAAAGCTTTGATTTTTGCTTCCCTATAATACAAAAATTATAGAGAAGCTGTTGGAGTTGTTATACCATTAGAAATTTACAATCAAATAAGATTATTGATCTTGTCATCTCCTTTTTTCTCTAGAGTTATTGCCTTTCCATTTCGGATTTCCACTCACCAAGTCCTTAGTCTCCTTGATTGGTGCCCTAAAAATGTGGTCAAATCACCAACCGTTGATTTCTACTTGATAGGGGTTCGACAAATCTATGGTCATAGATACTCAAAGTCAAGACCAAAAACAACCTCAGCCTGACAAACGCAGTTGCCGAGTCATAACCATATCATCATGTCAGCCACAGCCCACAGGACATCTCATCTCTCAAGGATTTTTTTTTTTTTTTTTTTTTGAGAAAATCTCATCTCTCAAGGATGATCCCTCCCATTCCTTCCTTCCCAAAATTACCACAACTACTCCACTTTACCAGATTCACAAATATCAAATATAATTAGTACCCTAACCCCGGAATGTGATATAGATCTGACTGATTGAGTACTATGGTATTTCTATCACAAAACTAGCCCTCAAGAATTATTTTCTCTCCTTTTGTTCTTATTGTCTGTGAGGTGAGACATGGAGATAAGCAGATTGTGATAGAGAATCTGCCAACAAATAATGAAAAGATTCTCATTACTTCTCCAAATCAACAACCAGACATTCAAGCCTCATTTTTCCCTCCTCGATTGAAATTTCCGAAACCATTCAGATCCACTGAAACTCAATCCCATTTGCTTCAACACCTTCCATACATTCATGATTCATGAACACAAAACTTGTAATAGGCTTTAAAACCCAACAAAAAAAAAAAAAAAACCCTGTCTTTTTCTCTCTAGTTGCGCAGACACACCCACCACCCACCACCAGATCTTGAAAATGTTCTTCATTTTTATATAAATTATTATATACCCATATATTTATATATAGACAAAACCCATTTGAGTGTGTGACTGTGTGCTCTCACAAACCCACCAACTGGTTCACTCACTCCAATGGAATAGCTAAAAAAGAACCCACCTTTGATAAAAAAGAGCACTACTTTCATACTCACCAACCGCCTCTGTTTTCCGAAACAGAGTAGAGTAGTTTCGTCGTCTCCATCTCTCGGAACTATTCCAATGGAGCGTGCTCGGCGATTGGCGAACCGGGCTTTCGTGAAGCGCTTGGTTTCGGAAGCCAAGCAGTTTCGCCAGAATGAGAGCTCCTCTGCTCTGCTGGGGTCTTCCTCCTCCCCTGTTATGTACACACCTTCAAGGTACGTTTCTTCATTGTCTTCATTCATGCGCACAAATCCCAGATCAGATTCGTTGCTAGGCAAAACTGGTATTGCCGGGTCACAACAGACCCGGTCCATTGCCGTTGAGGCCTTGAAAAACAGTGACACCTTCGCTCGCCGCCATAACTCAGCTACCCCAGATGAGCAGACCAAAATGGCCGAGCTGTGTGGGTTCAACGGCCTCGATTCTCTCATCGATGCCACCGTGCCCAAATCGATTCGTCTTGAATCGATGAAGTTCTCAAAGTTCGATGAGGGGTTGACAGAGAGCCAAATGCTTGAGCACATGAAAGGTTTGGCTTCTAAAAACAAGTTGTTCAAGTCGTATATTGGGATGGGGTACTATAACACTTATGTTCCGCCTGTGATTTTGAGGAACATAATGGAGAATCCAGCTTGGTACACCCAGTACACTCCGTACCAGGCTGAGATTTCTCAGGGCAGGCTTGAGTCTTTGCTCAATTTCCAGACCTTGATCACTGACCTTACTGGCCTTCCCATGTCAAATGCTTCATTACTTGATGAGGGAACCGCAGCTGCCGAAGCAATGGCCATGTGTAACAATATTCAAAAGGGGAAGAAGAAGACTTTTCTTATTGCTAACAATTGTCACCCCCAGACTATTGATATTTGCAAGACTAGAGCTGATGGTTTCGATCTCAAGGTCGTGACCGCGGATCTTAAGGACATTGATTACAAGAGTGGTGACGTTTGTGGTGTGCTTGTTCAGTATCCGGGGACTGAGGGTGAGGTGTTGGACTATGGGGAGTTTATTAAGAATGCTCATGCTAATGGTGTCAAGGTTGTGATGGCGTCTGATCTGTTGGCATTGACACTTTTGAAGCCGCCGGGTGAGTTGGGGGCGGATATTGTGGTGGGTTCTGCTCAGAGGTTTGGTGTGCCGATGGGGTATGGAGGTCCTCATGCAGCATTCCTGGCCACTTCTCAAGAGTACAAGAGGATGATGCCAGGAAGAATTATCGGTGTTAGTGTTGATTCTTCGGGGAAGCCTGCGCTGCGTATGGCCATGCAGACAAGGGAGCAACATATCCGAAGGGACAAGGCTACCAGCAACATTTGCACTGCTCAGGTACAATACTACTTTGTCTTGAACTTGGTCTCTGATTTTTTTATAGTGCTGAGTTGATTTAAGTTTACAATTAGCTGATGGTAGTCTTGACATGATTTTTGTGTTGTATCTGGTTAGCTCACTATTGTTGTTGACACTAGTTTTGTATATTTTATTTTGATTGGAAACTTTGTTATTTTATAGGCTTTACTTGCAAATATGGCTGCTATGTATGCTGTTTATCATGGACCTGAAGGCCTTAAAACCATTTCCCAAAGGGTGCATGGTCTTGCTGGGGCTTTTGCAGTTGGATTAAAGAAACTTGGGACAGCGGAAGTTCAGAGCCTTCCCTTCTTTGACACCGTCAAGGTTACAGTTGGTGATGCACATGCAATTGCTGATGCTGCTGCCAAGAACGGAATTAACTTGAGAGTACTGGACTCAAAAACTGTAAGTTTGTCTGTATTTTTGTATCAATTATTTAACTAAGAGGTCTCCAGGGTATGATGCTCTACTTGATGAGATTACTGAAATACTTACTGCCTTTCAGATCACTGTTTCATTTGATGAAACAACTACCTTGGAGGATGTTGATCAACTTTTCAAAATTTTTGCTTTGGGCAAGCCTGTGAGTATTTTCAGACTTTTATAGACAGATGGTATTTGCAATGGTTATAAACTGCATCCATTGAAGTAATATCTTCCTTTGTATTGTCAGGTCTCTTTTACTGCTGCATCTCTTGCACCAGAAGTAAAGACCGCTATCCCTTCTGGACTAACAAGGGAGACCCCATATCTTACCCACCCAATCTTCAACTCGTATGTCCCTTACCAGATAATCTCAATTCTCAAAATCTACTATGTGAAAACTCCCCTGATTTTCAATTGCTCTCTATTAGGTATCATACTGAGCATGAGTTGCTACGATACATTCACAAGTTGCAGTCTAAGGATCTTTCATTATGCCACAGTATGATTCCATTGGGATCCTGTACAATGAAATTAAATGCAACAACTGAAATGATGCCAGTGACATGGCCTAATTTCTCAGACATTCATCCTTTTGCCCCTACAGAACAAGCTGAGGGTTATCAGGTAATTACAAGTGTTTACTCACTAGTAAATTTAACAAGGTTGCAACTATTAATATTTTCTAAATTTTTTTTGTGTTGTATTCCTTCATACAAATAAATTATTGATATTTTATCTTGTCAAATAATAAAACACAGGAAATGTTCAGAGATTTGGGTGATCTATTGTGTAGCATCACTGGGTTTGACTCTTTCTCATTGCAACCTAATGCCGGAGCTGCTGGAGAGTATGCTGGACTGATGGTTATTCGGGCATATCATTTTGTATGGGCACACTGAGCCTTCTTGTTTCCCTCTTTCTAATATCTATCAGCAAGCATGTGTTGTCAAGCAAAATAATCACTTTAACTTCAGGCTTTTGAGGCTATGACCTACAGTTTATTCTCTTGACTAATCATCCACTAATACCACTGTAGGCAAGAGGGGATCATCACCGCAATGTGTGTATTATACCTGTTTCTGCACACGGTACAAATCCTGCTAGTGCTGCCATGTGTGGAATGAAAATTGTCACTATTGGAACTGATGCTAAGGGAAACATCAACATTGAAGAGCTGAAGAAGGCTGCTGAATCAAACAAGGACAACCTATCAGCTCTTATGGTAAGCATCCTATTCAGCAAGAGGTTTATAAAGACAGAGAAATTATGTAACGTCAACAGGCTTTTGACCATAATTCAAATTCCAGGTGACGTATCCTTCAACTCATGGAGTGTATGAAGAAGGTATTGATGAGATCTGTAAGATAATTCATGACAATGGAGGTCAAGTATACATGGATGGAGCTAACATGAATGCACAGGTCTGTATGTCATCTATTTCTCTGTAAAGGTTATTTTATGGTTGATTTTAGTCTGCTGGTGTTAGATTTAAGTTTCATGGTTGGACTAGGTCTTGCAGATTTAAATACATTTAGCTAAAGTCACATACAAGAGCTATATTCAAGCAACAAATGTTGTATTGGACTAAGTTTTTGTCATTATTTATGGTTAATCTAACAAAGCTTTTTGTTATTACAGGTGGGTCTGACAAGCCCGGGTTGGATTGGAGCTGATGTCTGCCATTTGAACCTCCATAAGACATTTTGCATTCCACACGGAGGCGGTGGTCCTGGCATGGGTCCTATTGGTGTGAAGGCTCACTTGGCACCATACTTGCCTTCCCATCCTGTGGTATAATTCTCTTTACATGTTGAATATTTCATGTAATTCTTCCCTATTAATGTGAATCTTAGCAAATACGAGATTTCGTGAATTTCTGGAGCATATTTTACCTGCATTCATTTCACAATTTCGTGACGATTTCTGGTAATATTTTTTGGCTGGCTATTTTCATCAGTTGAATACTTAAATTTCTAACTTCTGTGCAATCATACTGAAGGTTCCTACTGGTGGAATTCCTGCCCCCGAAAAGTCTCAGCCACTTGGTACCATCTCCGCTGCACCTTGGGGATCTGCACTTATTTTGCCAATATCATATACTTATATAGCTATGATGGGTTCCAAGGGACTCACTGATGCATCAAAGATAGCAATTCTGAATGCAAACTACATGGCAAAGCGCTTGGAGGTACATGCTTGTTCCTTCACTTTTTTTTTTTAGTTTTTGAAGGCCAAAAGCGGATCAGCATAGAAATTTTAGTCTGTTATTTTAGTTTTTGCTCTGTTTGCTCATCTTGTGTCTGTTTTTTTTTTTTTTTTACAGAACTATTACCCCATTCTTTTCCGTGGTGTCAATGGAACCGTTGCCCATGAGTTCATTGTTGACTTGAGAGGCTTTAAGGTATGTATATTTTTAATATGTGCTTCGATTTGTTCACTTCTGCTCATTCTCTGTGTAACTGAACTTGGCTTTTTTACTTTTCTAGAACACTGCTGGAATAGAGCCAGAAGATGTTGCCAAGCGTCTGATGGACTACGGATTTCATGGACCAACAATGTCATGGCCAGTTCCTGGCACTCTCATGATTGAACCAACAGAAAGTGAAAGCAAGGTACACCCCAGAGAAAGAAACTTTTTATCTGCTGTTTCTTTAGGGTTTATAATGACTCGAATGTTACTGGCAGGCTGAGTTGGACAGGTTTTGCGATGCTCTTATCTCCATCAGAGAAGAGATTGGCCAGATCGAGAAAGGAAAAGCTGATATTCACAACAACGTTCTGAAGGTGAGAAAACACACTCATTTCTTCTACAAGGCTATTTACATATTAGCATTGGCAACTACATTTTCACTTGGGCTGAACTAGCAGCACATTGGTACTTCAACATATAAAGCAAAAACACTAAAACGTGTGAATGCAGGGAGCTCCTCACCCATCATCCCTGCTCATGGGAGACACATGGTCAAAGCCATATTCCCGGGAATATGCAGCCTTCCCAGCTTCGTGGCTCCGTTCTTCGAAGTTCTGGCCTACCACAGGTATGCGATTTATACAGAAAGAACTTCTATGTTAGTATGGAAGCTAGCACCATGAACTGTTTGTTGTGCATTCACTTTTCTTTTGCCTTGATCACAATCCGATTGATGCTGAATCTTCTTGACTATTATATCAGGACGTGTTGACAATGTGTATGGTGACCGCAACCTTATCTGCACTCTTCAACCAGAGCCTGTGGAGGAAACAGCAGCAGCAGCCACTGCTTAGTCTTCATCTCCATCCATTGCTCGTCGTCACCACAAAAAGTCTGGTCATGGATAGCACCAAATGAAGTCCACATCTTCCCTTCCCTTCACAAAGAAAAGAAATCATCATCACCTTCTTCCACATTCCCACATTGTACATAATTTTATCCATATCTAAATACACATACAGCCTGCCATAGCTGGTGACATTCATTTCCCTATTATGATGATGACGATTAACTTTTCTAATAACAACTGCTGTTGCTATTTTGCAACTCAGATGTTGTAATTATAATTTCTTCGCTTTTTTTTTTTTTTTTTTTCCCTCGTAGAAAAAAAGAAAAGAAAAAGAGAGACAGATGCATCTCGTCTATGGTTTTCATGACCTTGGAATAGTCTCCAAGCCCTTGTTTTTGGTAATCAAGTTGGTCTAGGATAAACCCGATCCCGGATAACTTCTTATAATAAAGAGTCGGTGTAGTCCCACCTCCACCAGTTAGGATTAATTAACAATTAATTAAGCTAAATTACCACTAAGCTGAGCTTGCGTGTATAAGTTTTAAAAAACAAAGGGGGGAATTTTTTGAACAAAGACATATTATTATGCTATTACTATTGATAACAAACTAGCAATTAGAATCGCCCAACTGCTCAAAAGGACATCCCATATTAAATCGGGAACATACGACATTTAAGAATGGTCAATATAAAAAAAAAAAAAAAAAAACAGCCTGAGCTAAAAGGTTAGCCCACTTTATTAGCCGGACGATTAACATAAATTAAGGAAAAATTAGAAAACCTCTATAACAATACTTTAGCCTCCAAGATCCTTTTTCGGTCTTTTGCACTTTTGAATAGTTTTTTTTTTCCCTACAATTTGCAAAATCATAACAGCTCTATTGTTCAATGGTATCTCCCGAAAAAAAAAAAAATGGTATCTCCCGAAAAAGAATTGGAAAAAAAAAAAATTCTGTAAAATAATACGAGGGTTGATGAACATGTACATATAGTGATAAGGATTCGCTACAACAGAAGTACACGACTTATGATGCACCCGGCGCCCCTATTCCCCACATTGTGTATGAATTTCAACTTCAAGCTTTGACCATCCCATTGCTCCATACGGAGGCTTTGGACCATACCATGCATCAATCGTGATCATGATTAGATCATGGATCACATAGCGACGTATTTACGAATATTTGCATACCACTTCTGTCCTCTTTCTATCCGTCTTATTCTAGCATGTTTACTAATTAGAGATAAAAAATTGGATTGAACAAAGATAAGAAGAGTGACTAGGTTGAAATGTGAAAATAATAATGCATAGTGGTCATATAAAAGATTTCTTTTCGTAGTAACAAAAAAGTCACCGAGTGACTCCTATTTTATTTTTTATGAAGCTTAGTTTTAATGATTACTCAAAAATCTATATACGTGTTACTGTTATCAAACATTGAATCTTATCATATAAAAGTTGCGTAATTCCTTGTTTTAGTACAAATCTAATCATATATGCATTGTTCATCTTTTATGTTTTAATTATATTTTTAGCTAAAGCAATCATAAACATGTATACGTGTCAATGTCGTCGGACGTTAAATAATATTGTGTCGAAGTTGTCTAATTCTCTGTTTCATTACTTAGATATATGGATTGTTCATCTCCTGTTTTTTTCATTATAGTTTTGGCTAAAACAATGATAAACTAAAAAATTTGAGCAAAAAATAAATAAATCATAAACTAAAAATTAAAACTCTACCGAGTACAGACTCCTGTCCTTATTCATTTCGCACCTTAGCTTCACCAAACGCTCAAAAGTTCAATTACGTGTTACCATCGACGGACTCACTTTGCAATTGTTCACTGCTACTAGACCGTATCCACGTACAATAAATACAATATTAACACAGGAGATGTGCAATGCAGTTTCCGGTCATTATATATCACTAAAAACTCCATCCAAAATCAAGCATTGAGCCTCTCCCCTTTCAAATCCATCTTGTTACTAGTAGGGGAGGCAACAAGACCCAACCACTAGATCCCCATCACATCACGCTCAACGGTCTATGATCCAAGAGTGGGTAGGAGTGTCCATGGGAAGGGAGTGAGGAGGAGCATAGTAGAGTAGAAGAAGGTGGTGGGAGAGTCCTTGACTTGTTGGGGTTGAGTCCTAAAAAGTTTAATTTAATGGTTTGTTTAGTTCAAGGGGTTTAATACAGAGCGTGTTGGTGTTGGAGGGAATGGCAAGGGGGTGGAGAGAGAGAGCGGTTAAATATAAGTCCTTCCTCTCCCTCTCTCTCTTTCTTTCTCTCTCTCTCTCTCTAAAGGCGGTGGTAGCTTGACGAAGAAGAAGGGTGCGCAGGTTAAGCGAATCTACTTTGTTTCTAGTGGGGGGGGCGTAGCTTAGTTTAATCCAGTAGACACACAAAGAGAAAGAGAGAAAGAGAGAGAGAGAGAGAGAGAGTTTTTCAATTTTTAATTTTTTTTTTTTTCCTCCATTGATGATCTTCGATGTCGAAGATGAAGCACCTACTGAGAAAGCTTCACATCGGCGGGGACCAGAGGCTGGCGGAGACGACGGCCGCGGTGGCCCCGCCGGTGGTGGCGAGTCCGGGGACGGCGAATCTCAACCCGACGGCGTCGTCACCGGCGTCGTCGTCGTCGGGGTCGGCGACAATGGGAAGAATCGCGGCGTTGGAGTCGGTGAGTGATCGGACGTCTGGCGACGGCGGGGGGAGCGGGAGTGGCGGAGGAGGCGTGGATTTCAATTTCTTGGAGGAGGAGTTTCAGGTACAGTTGGCCCTAGCGATTAGCGCTTCCGATCCCGATTCGCGCGACGACCCCGAGACGGCTCAGATCGACGCCGCGAAACGGATTAGCCTCGGCTGCGCGGCGACGTCGCTCGCCGACGCACAAGCCCCTTTTCAGATGCTTTCGCTTCGCTACTGGGTAAGCTCTTTTCGAATGAATTGAATTTCGTAGGGTTTCGTTATTTTGATGCATTCGACGAGTTTATCTGCGCCAATTGAGAGTGGATCAGGTTTTGTTTGCAAAACTTTCGATACTAGTGATTTGCATTTCGTAGAGGAGATAGCAATGGCGTTAGGATTGTGGTTAAATGGAGTTGCATAGCTGAATTGTAGATTACGGTTCCATTTTAGTTAACAATTTCCTGGTTAAATGGTGTTAGGTGTGTGCCTGCTGTTAATTATGGGATTCTACTCGGTTATTAAGTCGAAAAGAATGTTGTAGATAAAAAGATTGCATTGCATACCAGTATAAGTGACAAGGATCAATCATGGAAGGTTTAAACGTGCATTTTTTTGCATGTTTGTATGATGAACATTTGTAAATGATGTATCCGGTTCTTTAATATTTTGTCAATTCTGAGGAAAGTGGGTTCTTAATAATCTCATTTCTGTGTTATGATGCAGAGCCATAATGTTGTAGATTATAATGAAAAAGTGGTGGATGGATTTTACGATGTGTATGGAATTACCTCGAATTCATTTAGACAAGGGAAGATGCCATTGTTGGTGGAATTTCGAGCGGTATCGGTTTCAGATAATGTCGACTACGATGTCATATTAGTTAACCGTTTTGTTGATACTGAACTGCAACAACTCGAGAAAAGAGCATATGCTGCATCTCTAGAGTCGGGGATTTCTCAACATGGTCTACTTTTAAGTGGCTTGATTCAGAAGATTGCTGATATTGTTGTTGATAGAATGGGTGGTCCAGTTGGAGATGCGGATGAGATTTTAAGAAGGTGGAAAATAAGGAGGCATGAGTTGCGGAGTTCAATGAACACTATCATTCTTCCCCTCGGAAAAATTGATGTTGGACTTTCACGCCACCGGGCCCTGCTCTTTAAGGTTGTGACAGATTTTAAAGCTCACCTTAATTGTCAATCTGAATCATTGGCAAATTATGTGCACCATTCAACTTATCTAGCATGTTGTTACTTTTTTTCCCTTTCAAAATCTGACTATAGTCCCATTGTTTTTTCCTTTTGAAAATTGGTCATTACCTTATGCTTAAGTCTTATGGAGGTTTTCTAGGCCTTTGAAGGAATTTTTGCCGTAGTTAATTCTTTCTTGCCTCTGGTTTTAGGTATTAGCTGATAAGATAAATCTTCCATGTATGCTGGTCAAAGGTAGCTACTACACTGGTACTGATGATGGAGCTGTAAACTTGATTAAAATTGATAGTGGAATTGGAAGGTAAGGTCCTCTTAACTCTTGATCTATCTTTATGCATAATTTTCTGGTGAAACTGATTCGTTAAGTTTTCTGTTTTACATGTATTCTCTGCATTAATGTTCATTTGATGCCCATCTAGTTTTAAGCTGTTAGGATTTGAATTTATGATCATGTTTAAATGAGAATAATAGAATCAAAGGTACATGCGATTTGTTTTTGCCTTGCTCGTACAATTCCATTCACATTGATGCATGCTTAAAATTTTCTGAAACTGTTATTGATCTGAGTGAATGTGTTTGCCATACTATGCAGCGAATATATTATTGATCTGATGGGTGCTCCTGGAACACTAATTCCTGCTGAGGTACCTACTAGTCAGCTCCCAAATTCTTTTTTTGCCATAAGGAGCTTTCAAGATCCCACAGAAATGCCTACAGAGTTGCCCAAAGATCTGTGTTTACTACAAGCTGAGGGAACTGGAATGTCGGCAGCTCCACCTGGTCTTGAAAGAGCTTCCACATTTGGCAGCTCAAGGTCAGAAGAAGCATCATATGCAGGTGTTCAAACAAAAGATGACCAAAGAAGCGTCGTGGATGAAAATCAAATTGAGATTCTTAAAAGTGAGCTTGAGACTCCTCTTAAAAGTAAATCATGTGGAAGTTCATCAGGCCCATCTGGGAAAGCTACATCTGCACAAAAAAGAAAAGTGAAAAATGTATCAAGGTATGTCATCAGTGCCGCAAAGAACCCAGAATTTGCACAGAAACTACATGCTGTCTTGTTGGAGAGCGGTGCATCACCTCCTCCCGACTTATTTTCAGATATGAATCCTCAATACCTAAATGAAGGTCAATTGCTTGGACAAATCCATGCAAATGGGGAACTTGTAGATGAGGGGGTGGTTCATGATTATCTGGTTAAACTATTATCAAGCAGTGATCAATCCTCTGCCGTGGATGTAGCTGAGCAACGGAATGAGTGGAGGACCAATTCTTTACTCTCTGATAATGTTGATGAGGGATTTGTAATGGTTTCTGGCAGAACTAGTGAAACAACCCAGATTGGTGCTATAAATTTAGATCCTGCTTTTGGTAATCCCCCAAGAATGAATGCAGAAGCTTTTCATGAGGAGAAAATTCATGATATATCTATGGTCTCTGGAACAACTTCTGCTAACACTCAATTGGGCAAAGAATCTGTTGCTCAATCAACACAAACAGCCAATAGCAGCCTGAATGCTGCTTGGGATAGTCACGTTGATAGGTACCCAGCGTTGGGAGAAGTTGCGGAGTGGGAAATTCTATGGGAGGATCTTCAGATTGGAGAGCGCATTGGCATTGGTAAGAATCCATGTGGTCGCTTAAATCTCACATTCGTTCTTAGAAATAGGCTCACTTGAATTTCTTGTCTTATAGGTTCATATGGTGAGGTATATCATGCAGATTGGAATGGCACTGTAAGTATTCTTCTTATTGCTCATTTTTAATCTTATTCCTTGTTATTGTTAGTGGTTAGACATGGAGCATTAACAGGCAATATTATGTTAACGGTTTGATCACAACAAAAATGCTAAAATTTGCAACACCCTTTTTTGAAAAGAAAAAAGTAATAATAGTAATGATGAACTTATTATCATCATATTTTGCTGCTTGGTTTTCTTTTTGAACAAGAACTGTTGATGGCATTACCACATGAGACTGATAATTCTAGCATATGGCAATGGTTCTTTGTTCTTTCATTGGAAAGTCGTTTATCGGTCTGTGTTGACTTTTGAATTACAGGAAGTAGCTGTGAAGAAATTTTTAGATCAAGATTTTTCGGGTGATGCATTGGTTCAGTTTAGATGTGAAGTAAGCAGCAAAACCTAAAAGAAAAGCAGCAAGCCTTAACTTTTTCTGTATCATATTTGTTGATTTATAGAAGCCTAGATAGGAGTTGGTTTGATATCAGTGTTTCCTACTTTGTTTCTGCAGGTAGAGATCATGTTAAGACTTCGACATCCAAATGTTGTGCTTTTCATGGGCGCTGTTACTCGCCCTCCCCATTTCTCCATCCTGACAGAGTTTCTTCCCAGGTTGATTTTTAATTCTTATATACATATACATACACTGATATACATGTAATTTAAAGTACGAGGAAGAAAATAATGATGTAGAACATAAATCTTACCTTTTCTACTACCAACGTAAGACTTGTAGCAACTGAGTCTTTCCGTTACCTTTCCGATACCTGTTATGTCTTATTCTCTTGTTTTGACACTTGAACTTTCACTGGGTACAGGGGTAGCTTATACCGATTACTGCATCGTCCAAATTCTCAACTTGATGAAAAGAGGCGAATGCGAATGGCTCTTGATGTGGTAAAAACCTTCTTCATTTGTTTATCTATTTATTTATTATTTTTTATTATTCTGGTCTTTTTTTGATTTCTTAAGCAAATCTCCCTATATTTATGCAGGCGAAGGGAATGAATTACCTCCACACCAGCAATCCTACAGTTGTGCATCGAGACCTTAAGTCTCCAAATCTCCTTGTTGATAAGAATTGGAATGTGAAGGTCAATTTCAATACCAACACTTACATTCTCAAGTTCCTTTCAGTTTCTATACTTTCTTCTTTCAATCAACATAGAATGAAATATCTACCGACGGCAGAAGAGTTGATTTTTTCCCCTAAATATCTTGTTTGTTCAGGTTTGTGACTTTGGGTTGTCACGTACGAAGCACCACACTTATCTGTCCTCAAAGTCCACTGCTGGAACGGTAATACTAGTTAAGAGTGAATTTTCAAGACAATATCTATCTGTTTATCCCCTCATGTTGGCATAACCATCCTGATGGTCTCTTTGTTTAAAGAACAAAACCTTAATAGGTGCCTTTTTGTTTTCTATGCTGATTGTGTACTGTTGGGAGTGCAGCCGGAATGGATGGCACCGGAAGTTTTAAGGAATGAATTAGCTAACGAGAAGTAAGTTGCTTGAAGGTGGTTTAGCTGGAAATTTTACTCTTCAGCCCTCATTACAATCAGCTTTGCTTGCTTGCAGGTGTGATGTGTACAGTTTTGGTGTGATATTATGGGAATTGACTACTTGCTGTATCCCATGGAAAGGATTGAACCCAATGCAGGTTGTTGGAGCTGTTGGATTCCAAAATAGGCGTCTTGAAATTCCGGATGACGTTGACCCAGTGGTTGCCGAGATAATACGTGATTGTTGGCAAACGTAAGTTTCAAATTCTATATGCAAACTATAGGTTTGGGAAATACTGAGTCTCAGGGGCCAAGTTGTTTCTTTAATTACTTGCCCCCCGTAATTATAGTAACAGCATATTACAATAGTCGGACATATGATTTATTCACCGTGTGAAGTCTAATTACCACTGTTTTGCTTTTTCTGCAGAGAGCCAAATCTACGGCCTTCTTTCTCCCAGCTCATGGTCCGACTCAAGCGTCTTCAACGGCTTGTTGGAAGAACGAACTCTGCAAATCAAATGACTCGATAACCCAAAAAAAAAAAAAAAAAAAAACAATGTTTTACTGTGAGAATAATTGAAAATGGTCCTTGTCTCAAAGAGCCGGGGCAGCAGAAGTTCTTCTCTTCGATGCGAAGAAAAAAGAGAGAATGCTGGTTTGGGGAAGTGTTGGCTCAGTCGAAGTGGGGGCTCAGCACAGCCAAAATGAAGATCAGTCTTTATTGAACAGAGTGGACATCCTCCTAATTAAAACTGCACAAGGGCAGTGGAGGTGTGCCATTGAAGATGAGTCTTCAGTAGTGATAGTAAGGTTGTATCAGCCAAATTGTAAGAAATTTCCTTGAAAAAAAAAAGTAGGACAAAAAAAAAAGAAAAAAGCTGAAAAGAAAGGAAGAAAGAAATTAATAATTCTTAATTGTATTACTGTAGAGATCCTATTCGGGAATTGTAAACATATGATCTCTGCATGTTATTGTGAAAAGAGCAAGTACATTCGGAAAAAAAAAAAATGAAAAAAAAATATTAATGTGCACTGCCATTGTTTCGGTCTAATTTCTCCAAGTTCTGTAGGGTATTAAGAATCGTCTATTGTATATCAGATACATGAAGCAAACTAATTTGAGTTTAGACAGAAAAAACAGACTAGTTCGATTTTTGATTTAGATTTAGAGGTAGACCGATTATGCTTTATTGTTGGCGCTTCTCATTTGTCATTGAATTATACAACTTGGCTAAAACTATCTCATTAACTGGAGAAGATAGAGAGCAAGTGAAACAGAGTGCACAGTGAGGCCACCATGGCCACTGCACTTGGTACACACAACCCCAAATTTCCTCTTGCCAATCTCTCCAATCCCAAACCCCAGACTTCGCCACCGCCACCGTCACAACCACTGCTACCGAACCAAAATACCCTTCTCGTCGTGGTTCTGAAACGGTGGCCCAGCAACCATTGCAATGACAGGGCACTTAATGCTTGTAATGGTTCTGGAACACCGAGTTTTATGTTTTGAGTCACATTCTCAAAATAGAAGATGTGAGATTCTTTAGGCATTTTGAATTTTCACTAAAAGATGTGCCATATGAGAATTCCCCCATTTACCAGAGGAAATTGTTCATGTCTGTAAAAATATGTTTACGGTAGCACACAAGTCTGCCATGTATACAGAAACCCTCTTGATATTTCAAAAGCTTAATGACAACGATTAGGCTTAAATGTTTGAATAAAAGAAAAGAAAAGAAATTTCCTGCTTCACTGATTTCTTGTTCATTTCCTACAGAGAGCCCCATTTAGGACTTGATGCGCAGAAGTTCAAGAGCTTCACCGGCATGCAAGTTTTTGGAAAGTCTGAGCTTCCTGTACTCTTCGTGAGTGACAGGGACATACAGACGGGGGTGATCCGAATCAACAAATTCTGGTGGGGCTTCCACTGCTTCCTCCTTCGGTCCCAACAGAAATGAAGCAATGGAGACTCGAATGGTGGCTTCCCTGCATTGAACTCTATGCTTGACATTGCACAGCCTCCCATTGCTCCATGCCTTAATTTAAATACCAGCAACAACAAGATGCATGTAAGAATAAGAATTTTGGCTTATCCTACCTAATGAAAAGCAAATTAGCAAAAGTTAATCACAACATAATTTATGTTTAGTCATTTACCTACCTTAGCCGTGTCTCCAAGATTGACAATGAGAGTGCCTGGATAAGGATCAACTGGTACAAAAGCACCAGATTTGTCCATTACTTCAAGACCTCCAACATTTTCATCATCTTGAAGAATTGTCAGAAATCCCGCATCTGTGTGTATTTGAACACCGGAAGATCCAACGGATTCAGGAGTGAAGTTGTATTTGTTGATCCTAAACTGGCAAGCCCATCCCTTCAGAAAATCACTCCACAATCCGAGACTCTCTGCCAACTTATGCCCTATATCCACCATCTGCTCATAAACTGCTCCTGCATACTTCTCGATCACCTCTCTGCACATTCAATAACATACCAAATTCAGCAGAACACTTCAAATAATGTACATAACACATGACTCCAGCAGCTAGACAATCATCAAAATATGAAGAATAAGTAGAAATATGATGGAGTTAGCAAAGCAGCCCTGGCAAACCTCTGGTAGGAAGAAGCATGCAACTGAGAGCAAAAGGTCTGCACAGCCTGAGATGAGCCCAAGTCATAGAGACCTAAAGCCTCATAGAGCGGGTTGACCTTGCTCGGTGCCATGTAGCCACTGCCAGCTATGACATCAGTGTTGTTCTTCTTGATCTCCATGGGCAGATCAAGGAGAGATCTTACCACTATCTTCATCTCTGCCATCAGAGGCAATGGGATCTTGTGGTTGAGGAGCCGGAAGCAACCCCATTCCTCTGATGCTAACCTAAGCTTATCGTACTCACCAGAAGCAGGAAACTGACTCAGATCAATCACTGGAATTGGATTTGCCATTTCTCTTCACCTTTGAATACTCTCTCTTTAATTCTCTGGCTGAATACTCACTTTCTCTGGCTATATATGGAACTAAGTTTGGGACAGTTCAACTTATAGTCGATTAGTCAGTCATTCTTTTCTTTATTGGGATTAACGTGATATCTTGGAATTTCTTCTCATCGTTCCTGCATTGGTAAAAGCTGAACTAACACGCCGGCGAAAGAGCAAGAAACTCTAGCACGACATTTTCTGATTTGAATCAAGGCACCTAATGCCATTCCCATCATTCTTTTTCCTAAATAAGCTGCAGGACAAGCTCGTCTCCTAACACCAAACGGAATCATCGTGAACCCTTCACTTCGGCATCGGATATATTGATGCCACTTTTTAAATTTCTTCTGATTACTACAGTATCGCTCTTAATTAGAACCCTTGCCAAAAAGCTCTCGTGTTTCTTGTACTTTTAATTTTCTTCTGATGACAGTGGCTTCCTCTTGTACTTTTCACCTGCATATGGCAATGACGGATTCAAAATGCATAGGATGGGAGTTTTCCCACGCTACCTCTTTAGGCAAACTAGCTTCTAGCCAAGAATTAGTTAGTTGCTGCAGGATGAAGACTACAAGTTAAAGCCAAAAGTGAAAGATGCTCGAGCAGAATGAATGTTAGTACTTAGTACACTTACTGGAAAATATTGGAAAACAGAGAAAACCAACTTTTACGCCACAGTGCATCTATAGCTTAAACTTCCACTCACTTCTGAGGCAATCAATCTTACTTTCTGCCTATGTACCTAAGTCTAGATTAAAAGCATTGGTGCACATTTTTGACCCCATGCCAGTACATGCACCTTCTCCCTTTTGGTCTTTCGTTCTCACCTGCTAATTCACTTCCGAAACAAAAAAAATAAGAAACCTCCACGAGATGAAAGTTTTTGAAGAAATTAAATTCCTTAGATTTTCCGGTCAAAATATAATTAATCAGCTTGACAAGGATGGGTACGAATATCAACGTACTAGAGTAGTTCATATTCTCTTATTTTTCTTCTTCTTCTTCATCATATTCCTTACACCCCACTTTTACTTTTACAAATCTACGGCCTTCTTTTTCGCACCTCATGGTCCGACTCAAAGCGTCTTCAATGGCTTGTTGGAAGAACGAACTCTGCAAATCAAATGACTCGATGACCCAAAAAAAAAAAAAAAAAACTATTGTGAAATTAACTGAAATTGTTCCTTGTCTCAATGAGCCAGGGCAACAGAAGTTTTTGTCTTCGATGCAAAGAAAAAAAGAATGTTGGATTGGGAAGTGTTGGCTCAGTCGAAGTGGGGGCTCAGCACAGCCAAAGTGAAGATCTGTTAGTGGATATGCTCCTAATTAGAACTGCAAAACGGTCAACGGCACTGGAGGTGTGCCATTGAAGATGAGTCTTCAGTAGTGATGGTAAGGGTGTATCAGCCAAATTGTAAGAAATTTCCTAGGAAAAAAAAATTAGGACAAAAAAAAACAAAACTGAAAAGAAAGGAAGAAAGAAATTAATAATTCTTAATTGTACCACTGTAGAGATCCTATGTGAGAATTTTAAACTAATGATCTCTACATACTATTGTGAAACAAGCAAGTACATTCGTATTTATATGCAGTAGTCTAAATTCTCAAGTATTAGGAATTGTTCCTGTCCTTATTTTGTTTATTTTGCTCGGTTATCTCACATTTGTTGATTTACCTCTAGAAATATAATTAGGTATGCATATTTTACTAAGAATGCGTCTGTGTATCCTGCATTTTAAAATTGAATAGATGATGAATCTCATTAGCTATCCCATAAACTTATCTCAATTGTTTTTTTTTTTTTTTTTTGAAAAAAAACCCCACCCCATTCCCCTCCCACCCTTGATGGGGCTCGAACTCCTAACCTCTTATATATGAGACCAAAGCGGCAAAGCCTTACCACCCCACCAAACACACACCCCCTATCTCAATTGTGTAACATAATGTAATTTAAAAAAAAAAAAAGAAAAAAAAAAAGAAACAATGTCTACTGTATAATCAACCATGTATGAAACATATACAAATCGTACCTAAAATATACTAATTTGATTTTCAATTTAATTCGATTTCGATTTAGATTTAGAGGTAGATTGAAATCCTTTGAAATTGTGGTTTCTCATACACAAGTTGGCTAAAAATATCTGATAATTGGATCAAGATAGAGAGCAAGTGAAACAGAGACAGTGAGGCCACCATGGCCACCGCACTTCTTCTACACCCAACCCCAAATTTCCTCTCACCAATCCCTCCGACCCCAAATCCCAGACTTCACCACTACCGCACCAAAATACCCTTCTCGTCGTCGTCGTCGTCGTTCCGAAACGGCGGCCCAGCAGAAACAGAGTGCCCTGTTCCGCTGGAGCAGCAGCCCATAAACGAGTACCAGAACCTCTCCACCTCCTTCCCCTTCTCGTGGGCCTCCGGCGACCTCGTCGAGTACTGCTCTCGCCTGATCGCCACCGGCGCCTCCTTCGCGCTCTTCGTGGGCCTCCCCGTCGCCTCCTTCGGCGTCTTCGGGTCCCCATCGGAGCCGCTCAAGCAGTCCCTCTACGCAGTTTCCAGTGGGTTTTTGGTGGTCACTCTCGCCGTGGTGAGGATGTACCTCGGTTGGGCTTACGTCGGCAACCGCTTGCTTAGTGCCACTGTTGAATGTAAGCTCCTGATTTCCAGTTCCAGTTGATTTCGATATTAATTGCAAATCATGAATTAACGATTGCGGTTTTGCTTGTTTGGTACAGACGAAGAGACTGGGTGGTATGATGGTCAGGTACGTACGTAGAATTTAGCTTCCCTTTTTGGTTTGGGAAAGCTACTTAATTTTTAGCGTTAATTTTTTCAGATATGGGTTAAGACTGCTGAAGTTTTGGCGCGTGATCGGCTTCTCGGTTCATTTTCTGTGAGTGATTGATTCTTCATATTGAATAGCTTGATTATGTAACTGAATTATATATATATGATAGAGATGAACTTTCTGGTGTAACTAACTAACTCTTCGTTAAAGAAAATGATGAAGATCATGCTTGTAATTTGCATTCAACTATCAAAAACGTGTATTATGTTTGCAGTGTTTCGATCATGACAGGGATCGATTATTTGAATTTGGTTGAACAGGTGAAGCCTGTGCTGAGCAGATTGAAGTTAACGCTGGTGACTCTTGCAGCATCGATACTTGCATGTGTGCTCGTCCTTCTTTACATTGATGGAGGCCAAATCCAAGAAGCCGAGAATCGCGTTATACGTGGGGTTTACAACGATGATTCTGCAAGATCGTTTGAGCCCGATGCGTTTTGTGGTGGTGATCCTGGTCCTCCCCAATAACAATATCTCAGGCAATTTGCCTAGAATGCTAGTATATAATCCTCTTGCTGTACATAAAATATAAATGGCTTCCTCGTGTACTTTTCTCTTCTGCATATTGTAATGGAAGTTTTCCCTTTTTACCTCTTTAGGCAAACTTCTAGCTCAAGAATTAAGTTGCTGCAGGATAAAGACTGCAAG
This sequence comes from Rosa rugosa, assembly GCF_958449725.1. Taxonomy (NCBI): domain Eukaryota; kingdom Viridiplantae; phylum Streptophyta; class Magnoliopsida; order Rosales; family Rosaceae; genus Rosa; species Rosa rugosa. Next base: position 57,526,714 of record NC_084822.1, on the reverse strand, counting down.
TAAATGCCAAAAGTGAAAGATGCTCAAGCAGAATGAATGTTACACTTTTGGAGAACTATTGGAAAATGGTTTTTACACCACATGCGTCTATAGCTTAAACTTCAACTCACTTCTGTGGCAATCAATCTTACTTTCTGCCTAGCTAGGTCTAGATTCAACGCATTGGTGCGCATTTTTGACCCCGGTACGTAGATAATTTTTTTTACATATTATAGTCCCACCAAAGAGAGCAAGGGATGGTCCATGGTTCAATAGAATCAATAGATTGGTCAATAGTGTAAGGCCATGGCCTAAGGTGGTGATGTATTTTTGAGTTCCCATTGCTTACGAAAGTGACATGTCACTATGTAAGGATTGGCTTCCAAAATAAAAGTTTACCAGAATAAAATAAAATTCGAGTTTGACCATCACAATTTTAACGTTGTTGCTTGGGAGACCAGTTCCTTTCCCTTTCATAGATGTTGTGTCACTCATCGTTGATTAACCACGCATGCAAAATTAGCACTAAATTGAAGGAAAATTAGTACTAAATTCAATTACTGTAAAAAAAAAAACTGAAACTGGTGGTGTTGGCTTCGTCTATAATTTCTAGTCTCTATAATTTCTATAACTGGAGTCTAGTCCAAAGATGAATGAGAAACAAGGAATTTACATCAAAAGATTTTTGGCCAAAATTTTCCAATTATGCTTTCTCCCTCCCCATATCGATTTGTTGTGCATTGTTGGAACCACAAGAAAAAGAGGAACACAATCCAAGTGGTGGCGGAGCTTGAGGTGGCCGGAGGAGGAACAACCCGCTTGCAACTCATTTTGGTTCTCCGGCCTCTTCAATATGTTGCATAGGATCAATTCGATGTTCATGGTTGGTGGCGTTGGAACCACAAGGAAGAGAGAAATACAATCTAAGTGGTGGCGGAGCTCAAGGTGGCCGGAGGAGAAAGAACCCGGTTGCAACCCGTTTTGATTCTCCTATTCAATAATAAGTCGCTAGCTGTGGGTGGTTATGGAGGATGGTGGAGTTTAGGCAGCAGCTAGACGGGAGGAGGTGGTCCTTTTGAGACTGGTTCCATGGCTAGACAAAGCACTGGGTCACCCTTTCTAGTGGTGGTTGAACCGCTAGTGAACCTTCATTAGCGGTGAACTGAATAGACTCTGAAACTTGAATGCAATACATAAATCAAATTATGTGATATGGTTACTAAATTAAATAAATTATCTTATACATTTAAACAAGTTTCTTTGTATGGTAACATATAATTATTGTTATAACTAAAAGTAAAGTTCGAATATTTTATCCTATTCGAGTTGTAATCTCTTCAATATTCTCTCAAAAATAAAACAAATCTCTTTTATTTTGAAACCGTTCACATGGGATCATCAATTCAGATGTAAAGAAGTTATGGATTCATGATTCACATGAACCGTTCTTTATGTAAGAAAAAAAGATAAACAAACAAAACTTCTTGGTGAGCTTAATTATTTCCTACTTAACAAGCAAAGCAATTTAAGAAGGGAGTAGGAAAAAAGAGTAAGAAAAAGAAAATACATGACAAAGACCATTAATTGAATATGGTGGCGGGCCCCCCGCTGGGGACTGAATCTCATACAGGTTCATGCACCTTCTCCCTCTGGTCTTTCTCACTTGCTTCACTTCAAAAAACAAGAAAAATAAGAATTCTTTCACAAAATGAAAGAATTTAAAGAAATTAAGTTCTTTGGATTTTCCAGTCAAAATGTAATTAACCAGCATTCACAAGATGATTAACAATAAGAGTAGTTCATATTCTCTTCCTCTTCTTCCTCCTCTTCACCTTCTTCATCATATTCCTCACTAGTACCGACCTTAACGCCACAGGGGTTGTTCTTCTCATATTCTGCCCAGCTATCACCAATCTCTGCAGGTCAGTAGCATCCAATCTTTTCTTAAAGCTCGAATCTTTGATGACCCAAATGCATTGTTTATGGTTTTCGGTCTTGTTTCCCTTTAATGTATCAAAACGATTCCATGGAAAACCCATTCGGGTATTGTCTGGTAAGCAAGATGAACTTTGGAAATGCATCAAAATTGAAACTTTAAGCCACCCATTTGCTGTATTTAAGCATCGGTTGATGTCATCTGATGTTTCCCAGCTTAAATTCACATTGCTGGAAGCTGATTTTCACTGCTTAGTTAAATTCCAATACTTGGGTAATTTGGGGGCTGCCATGCATTGTTAAAGATTGAACCTTTGAAAACTAATGTTAGATTTTGAAGAGTCTCGCACCCTCTTTAAAATTGTTGTGCCTTGTAACTTCCAATTTGGTTACTATGCATCCCAGATTAATGTGTTGTTTTCTAGACAAGCTTTTGCATTGTGTTTATGGCAGAACGAACTGAGTTGCTTAATTGTACGTGCAGTGAGAGTCACATTGTGATGTTTTTCCAGAAAAGATTAGAGAAAGCAAATGCATCAGAGTAGACTTCCTGTAATGGAGATAAAGAAAGCTTATGATATCGAACATATGTGCTCGACGCATGGTATTCAGCATGAGTTGTGGCCTCTTGATGACGTTGATGCAAAGAAGGCAAAGTTTCCCTGTTGTTTAGTTTGGACTCCTCTTCCTGTCGTCTCTTGGTTGGCACCTTTCATTGGACATGTTGGCATTTGCAGGGAGGATGGAGTTATTTTAGATTTTGCAGGCTCCAATTTTGTGAATGTTGATGATTTTGCATTTGGTGCTGTTGCTAGATATCTTCAACTTGATAGAAAACAGGTATTGTTTGATATGCCACTTCTTTTCAAATACGAATGAACAATCAATTGAATATGGAGTAAAATCATGCATTTTTTCAGAACTTTTGTGCTTCTTGTTGTGGAAGAGAAATTAGGGTTTGACTTGCTAACCAATTGGTTCTTTTTGCGTATATTGCTGAAAACAGTGTTGTTTTACCCCAAATCTTGGTAGCCACACTTGCAAGCATGGCTACAAGCATGCAGAGTTTGGGACTGCAATCACCTGGGACGATGCCCTGCAATCGAGCACGCGCTACATTGAGCACAAAACCTACAACCTTTTCACTTGCAACAGCCACTCGTTTGTAGCAAACTTTCTGAATCGGATATGCTACGGTGGATCAATGCATTGGAACATGATAAATGTGGCGGCTTTAGTACTGCTCAAGGGGCATTGGGTTGATGCCATGTCTGTCTTGAAGTCATTCCTCCCTTTTCTACTGGTGCTCTGTCTAGGTGTTTACATGGTTGGGTGGCCATTCGTGGTGGCGCTTTTCTCCTTCTCTTCTCTCCTCTTGCTGTGGTTTGTACTTGGCACTTATTGTTTTAAGACCTTGTTAGAGTGCTAGTTCTTCGTTTTTTTTTTTGTTTTTTTTATATTATTTTTTATTTTTTAAGGGACAATTTTTGAACAGTTTATGGAATAAATAGATATGATGTCTATAGTTCCTGCTGTAATGTTGGATTTATTCAACTCAAAACAAATGTATATAACGAATGAATTAGACATTGACTTTGGATCGTTTCTAGTTATGATTATGAATTAGAATACCTCTTGCAGCTAGCCACATCAGGTTGAAAAATGAGTAAGCTTAAATATTAGACGGTTTAAAAAAGAATTGAACCTTTCAAAAAAAAAAAAAGACTTGAAAAGTCAGATTCATATGTCTCTGCTTATCTTGCTCATTTCTCATTTTAGGAGTTTTTTTGGATTTATAACATGTTACTTTTGTTTAGATTTATATGAGGATGTTACAAAGTTATGGAATACTATGTGTTGCAGGAACCTTTCATATGGTGCAACTGAAGACAAGAAGCTACAAAATAAACTGCTCAGTCAACCCACATTTAATCAAATTGTTCCATCAATGCTGGAGTAAAAAAAGTAAATATCAAAAGAAGAACACATTCCACCAAAATTGTTAGCACTGTCAAACATGTACCGTGTTATAATCTTATTACATGAAAGTGCCTGGTACAGTAAGGGAAAGTTAAGTTCTATATGAAAAGCATTAGTACAGCATATTAGGTCAGCAATGAGCAGCTCTGCCCCAGGTGTATCTTCAGTGCTCATATTGAAGAAACCTGCACACCATGGCCTTTCAGAAATTTATCTCATGCTCCATATTTGGGGGCCTTCCAAAGTTTGAAGGCTACTTCATGCAGAAATCTATCTGCCGGTATTACAAGATTTCCACCATGCTGCATAAAAAGAACGAAATTTCACATGAAAAGATAGGCCGAACTTTTATTACTGAAGTAGAACCAAAATGTTCAACTTATTGGCACACATAAATCTACATTCCATATTAAGTGAATCTGGATTCGGGGTAATTTTTCTATTTAACATAGAAGGTTAGTTTCTATCCACCGTTATCAGCGGGTTGATTGCTGCACACAAAATCACACTGCTTTCTTCTAATAATTCACAGAAAAGTACTGGAACATGCAATGTTTAATTTGCATAGACTTCGATAGAAACTGATCATTTCATTTCGTTCTTAACTAGTATTACACTCATAAAAGTGAGCAACAAAGACAGAAGAAGCACAATTCGACACTAAAACATAGCAAGAACCAAACAAAGCCTTATTATGTATCAAGAGGCATGTCCATGATGATTCATGATTTTAAATCACCAAAACCAAATTTTTCAAGGAACCCACTTCTCCAAAGGAATAACTCTTCCAGTAGGTGGTGATGGAGGAGTGTGAATTTGATCAGCTCCGTCGCAATAGCCTTTCAGTATATCAGTCTCTTGCGTGGTAAACCCAAGAGAACCAAGCAAGGCAGGCCAACACTGGTGCTCGATTGTCTTAATGGCTTCACAACAGCCATGACCTAAGTAAGTCTCACCGTTGAAGAAGAACAAGATAACCTCACCAGTACATGCCTGGAGCTGAAACAATGAGTCCCAGCAGTTTGATGATTCTTCATCCAACTTTAACCTGAAGGCGAAGTTTGAGTGTGAACCAATTGGGTTATTCATCAAAGGTCGAGCCATGGCCATGAAAGGTGTGGTCAAAGCTAGAAGAGCTGTGAGAAGGAAGAGCGTGGAAGTGTAAGCCATTTTCTGATTGTAGATGTGTGATAGATGTGGGAAAGGACAAAGGAGAAGCTACTGTTTATATAGAGGAGGAGGCATTTAGTGGCAAGAAAATGTTACATATGAAGGTAGTGAAGAGGCTCCTGAGAATAATATTGATTATGTGGCTAACAACACAGGAGAAGTTGATGGGTTTCATATAGATATTATTAGCTAGAAATTAGTGGCAATTAATTAAAATAAAAAATTCAATCACTTGCATAAATACTACATGTAACTAGTACTACTTAATTGATAGTTTTCTGATGGTTTGTTTGCTTACTGGACTTGTTTCTTGTATCATAGTTTTTATTACTTTTAATCATCTTTCAATTATTCAATACATGGATTTGCATAGAACCCATAAGACTTGGCCTTCTGAGAACGGTGGCAACTCAAACTCTTCGGCTGGTAAGTTAAGTTTAGGGCAAGTTATATAAGAGATTTCTTTTACTTATTTTCTTTTTAATAAGCTATTGAGATGATCAGTTAAAACATGAAAATGCAGGAAACTATAATCTCAAAATTGTACCTCCTTGAAATCTTTAAAAGAGAATGTCTCTGCCATGTCCTTGCGGGTCACAGCATATTGCCACTGAGCCAGTAACATTGGGGAATGGTGCCTGTTTACCAGAGTATAGCTCAAGTTATATAAAGGTTTTTCTAAGTGGTGCAAGAAAATACCAAGTTCTCACTCACCTGACATCCTTCCGCGGAACCTCTCCTTTCATGGTATAACTTTGGTGAGGAACGAGCTTTGAAAGATTGGAGTTATCTTTACTGATTGAAAACGACAAGTCGGGATCATCTTTCTCTGAGGTACCCCCATAGCTCATTACAACAGACAAGTGCAAACGGAGACTGATTTCAGTTCCAGGTTTGCTTATATTCATTATAGCACCAATCAAAGCATTGGGATACTCCACATCATCTGCAATAGCCTTGTCATTCTTAACATTCACCTCACCAGCCCCAACATGCACAAACACTAAATCATACTGGCTCGACTCCAGTGTCTTTCCTTCTTGAAATCCAAGCAACTTCAGCAATTCAGATGCCACAGTATCAACTGGCAGCTCAGCTTGGACCTCACTGGTTTTGATAAAACCATCATTTGGCAACACGCTGAAACCAAGTTTGGTACCAAAAGACTTCAAACTTGAATTGTTTGTAAATATAGCAGCTTTCATCCCCATGAATCTGGAGCATTAAATAAAGGCAACTCAGTTGTGAGGAAAACAGTTAATATCATTTTTCGGCCATTGCAATTGCAACTAATTTAGCAAAAACCGAAATTCATTTTACCTTTCGGATATGGTAGATTTCTCCCCACCTTCTTCTTTGGTGGTACTTCCACTCTGCGAAAGCAATTAGGAAACCTACTTAGTATTTACAAACTATAGAGCATAAACTAGACCTTGTAAGAGTATAAAATAAGTGTTTCTCACTGTATTAGTGTAAGCTTCATATGCATCCACCAGTACTGCAAACTCTCTAACTATTCTCTCATCCTCGCTTTCTGCAATCTAAACCCAAGTGAATCCCAATGCTGGATAGTACTAAAAGCAACCCAATTTGATTATCAACAAAACAACTACAAAGTAAATTTTAAGAGTCCCACATATATCAAGAAAATTACTTTTTAACTCGAGCATGATAAAAAACCAAACTTGATTGAACCCAAAAGCTAGAATTGGCAGACACAATTAGACAGAGAATAGAGAGAGCAAATAACCTGAGGGAGGAGCATTGGGGAGGCTCAAGAAGCCACAGGAAGCTTTGGAAGCGAGAGAATGGAGATGGGTGTGTGATGGATTGACGAAACGCGTCAACCCATCTCCGTACAAAACCAGAGCTCGGCTTGGCTTGTCTGCCATTTATGAATCTCTGTAATCAAAGATCACAACTTTCAGAGAGAATAAAATTCTGGGCTTTAGAAAGCGTGGAGGGTTGTGATATGGGAACACTGTTGTGCACGTGGCATGCTTTGGAGGTAACAGTACCAAAAGCTAGATGCCTCCCAAGTGGAGATAGTGAACGACAACCAGAGCTTTAAACGACAACAGAAGAAAACTTGAGGTTCCATATCGACGAGTGAACAGCCTGCTTAACTGGTTTGCTCGTCTCTGAAATGGGGAAGACTTGTCTGCATATTTTGGATGTCCAAAAAAATCTGAGAAATCTTCCACAAGTCTTTCACTTTGACTTTGGGTAGACTCTCAAGGACTCAGAATGAAATCAATCAAGTCCATATCTTTAGCTAATTTGTGAATACAGGCAGTGGCGGATCCAGGATCCGAGAGCTGTCTAGGCTAATTAGTTGTCCAGGATCCCCTTCTTTCTACAGTTCAGCCTCATATTATCTACACAAACACCATACACAAGCAAGACAGATTTAAAAGAGATAGCCGAGTAGCCGACTAAGACGAGTGAAACAAAGGCCAAAACCGATATCCCCTAATTCCTAAACAAATCCAACAATCCCAAATGGCCAAATTCCAAACAAATCCAACAATCCCAGAAACCCAGGCAATCAAAATCCCAACTCACAATTCATGGAGCTATGGAGTGATGGAGCGCCAGAAGCCTAGAACTCTTCCAGAAACCCAGGCAATCAGCCAATCACTCATTCACTCGGTCACTCCAGTCTGCAACTCTGCAAGAAGCCAAGAATATCTGCAAATCTGCAAATCGAACAAGATACCCAGTGAAATGGAATATACCCAGTGAACCCACATTAAGAAAATCGAACAAGATACGAAATTGGCGTAAAGGAGACTAGGAGAGTGAGAGAAACCTTGGGCAGTTGGGCATTAGATCGGGCAATGGAAGGGAGAGGTGGAGATTGGAGAAGAAAAGGCGGAGCCGCCGACCGCGGAGGGTCTGATACTCTGATATTTCCGATGAGTGAAAAATAGGCGAGGATTGAGGAGGCGAAGAGAAGAGAGAACTGGAGAAGTCAGAGAACTCGAAGCAGTCGACGTCTCGTCGGTCTCGAAGCTGTGGCTGGGGGAGAACGCAGCTTAAGCCTTAATTCTTTTTTTTTTTTTTTTTTCTTGGGGTATGGGCTGAGATATATATATACTTGGCAGTTTTTTGGGCAAAAAACTGTCTAGGCTTGAGCCCATACAGCCCACCATGTAGATCCGCCCCTAAATACAGGTGATCACTCAATCTCCCAGTTTGGTTCTAGCTTTGATGTGGTTGTCATTTCAATATTTCATACTATATTGTGCGGTGAACATTGAATAGGAATCAATTTTTTGTTAGTATATGAAGTAATTTGGTGTATATCTGATGGTGCAATTAGTTTTCTAATTCTAAGTAGAAGGTCATGATTCACAAAGTCTCTTGCTCTAGCAGAGGGTTTGTTGAATTCAAATGCCAAGTATGATAGTGGCTGTTACAATGCTGTGTATTGTAGCCTTTTGAATTTCCAGTTTGATTCAAGCTTTGACCTGGTTTTCATATTCAGCTTTTCACAGTGTATATGAAGTGAACATTGAATATATAAGAATTTGATTACCCTGAGTATTGTTAAGAAATTAATATAATAGATATTATATTAAGCTTATTAGTTCTTTCATTGAAGGAGAGTTTTTTAATTTCAGATGCTGATTCATGACAGTGGCTATTAGGAATTTAGGATGCTAGGTCTTATTGATTTTGACACTTCTGGTCACAGAAGAAATGTGGTAGCTGAAGAAAAATTCTATCAGTGACTCTTTGTATCCATAGTTATTCTTCTTTTACTTCTCTCATTATAATAATCCAGTTGAGCACTTCCTATGTATGATACTGGTTTTTCTTGTATGACAAAGGAACCATGCGAGCTTGTTTTCCCAGAAATGAGGGGTGAGCTTCTTCTTATACTCTCCTCAGCAGTCAGCAATAAGAGAAACTTCCTTCTTCTTACCTCTCTAGAGTGGTGAGGAGGGAACATCCTTTTTTTCGTCTCCCTTACGCCAGGGAACGAAGTATTATTCTATCTGAAAGTCTACCATCCATCAGCAGATAAATAAGCTTCGTCTTCCTAGTTTGGTGCAGTGAGTTTCAGACCCTCCCAGAAACTCAAATATGTTCAAGAATAATCCTATCCACCCTGTGTGTCTTCGCTTTCTGTTATTGATGTTTAATGTATTCCTGACCATGGCACAGAAGAAAACAACACCAGTAAATGTGGGTGTGATTCTTGAGTCGGATACATGATTTGGGAAAATAGGGCTCAGCTGCATCAACATGGCTCTCTCTGACTTCTATGCCGTTCATGCTTACTACAATACTAGGATGGTTCCACACACAAGAGACTCCCGGAAAGAAATTGTTGTTGCAGCTGGTGCAGGTTCTTTCTCTATCTATTATCTATTTTTCATGTTTTCATTTTGTATCACCCATATATTTATGATTCGTTACTTGCTTTTTGATTATCAGTTATTAATTTCACCGTGTCATATCCTTTTGAACTAATCTTTAAAATCGGCTTATACTTGAGTTGATTCCTCCTTTTTTCTCTCTGGGTTATATTTCTCGCTGTCTGACAGAAATGTTGTCCATTCAATATAGAATTGCTATTTATTAAGCTGTCCATGCAACTATTTGATTTTAGACTTTCACCTTTGACACTGCTCTAGATTTAATAAATAATGTTGAAGTGCAAGCCATCATTGGGCCGGAATCATCTATGAAAGCCAAATTTGTTACTGACCTTGGAGATAAAGCTCAGGTGCCTGTAATCTCATTTTCAGCAACAAGCCCTTCCCTTCGGAGTTCATATTTTTTCTGAATTGCACAAAGTGACTCATCTCAAGTGAAAGTCATAAGTTCCATCATCCAAGCGTTTGGTTGAAATGAAGCAGTGCCGATCAGCGTAGATGATGAGTTTGGGGAGGGAATGATACCTTACTTGACTACTTCTTTGCAAGCGGTTGGTGCTGGTATCCCTTACTGGAGTATCATTCCTCCAATGGCCACTAATGACCAAATAGGTGCTGAGCTTTACAAGTTGATGACAATGCAAACCAGGGTCTTCATAGTCCACATGGCTCCTTCTCTTGGCTCTCGGCTTTTTGCCAAGGCAAAAGAGCTTGGAATGATGAGTGAAGGCTATGTTTGGATAATGACAAATGGAATGGTTAACTATTTCAGTTCCTTAAATTCTTCTGTCATAGATACCATGCAAGGGGTGTTGGGCCTGAAGACTTATGTTCCAGTCACAGAAGAGCTTGAAAATTTTAGAGGTAGATGGCAAAAGAAATTCCAACAAGAAAATCCAAACCTTCTTAATGTTAAATTGGATGTATTTGGACTGTGGGCTCATGATGCTGCTTGGGCACTGGCCATGGCAATTGAGAAGGTTGGGAGTACAAACTTCAGCTTTCAAAACATGAACATTTCTGGTAGTTCCAGGGATATAGAAAGACTTGGGGTTTCTCAAAGTGGTCCTGAACTTGTTGGACAACTATCAGGTACAAAATTCAGAGGCCTTTCAGGAGATTTCAGTCTTATCAATGGCCAACTACAATCATCAATTTTTCAGGTAGTTAATGTGAATGATGGTGGGGAAAGAGGGATTGGATATTGGACACCTTGAAATGGACTTGTAAGGAACTTGAGTTCGAAAAACAAAAGTAGATACTCTGCTTCTAATGTCAGTCTTGGTCCTATTATATGGCCTGGAGAAACCACCTCTGCTCCCAAGGGTTGGCAGATTCCAATGAGGGGGAGAAAATTGAGAATTTTAGTTCCGGTGAAGCACGGATTTAATGAATTTGTAAATGTGACGCATGATCGTACCATGAACAGAACCAATGTCACTGGATACTGCATAGATGTCTTTCATGCTGTAATTGAATCATTACCATATGATGTTCCGTATGAATTTTTTGCCTTTGCAAAGCCTGAAAGTTACGATGATTTGGTCAATCAAGTGTTTCTTGGGGTATAACTCTTCTTCTAATCTTCTTGTTTTGTTCTATTCCATCACCTTTTTCTTTTTTCTGATTTCATACTTTATTCTTTCAAACTAATCAACTTTTTTCACCACAACATTGGCAACGTCAATTGACAGAACTATGATGCTGCAGTGGGAGATATAACCATTAGAGCAAACAGATCCTTGTATGTCGACTTCACATTGACATACACAGAATCAGGGATATCAATGGTCGTGCCTATCAAAGACAACAACAATTCTAAAAATACTTGTGTGTTCTTAAAGCTTTTGACCTTAGACCTTTGGGCAGCATCCGGTTGTTTTTTCATATTCATTGGTTTTGTGGTATGGGTTCTTGAACATCGGATTAACAAAGATTTCCGGGGATCTCCAAATCAGCAAATCAGCACAAGCTTTTGGTTCAGCCTCTCAACCATGGTTTTTGCCCACCGTAAGTTCCCTGTTTATGTTAAAGTGGTGGTGATTAATGCTTTTGTTAAGCAACTGGTATACACTTGGGAAGTTTGTTAGTGCAGCTGTGTAACAAACCTGACCATCATAAGTTCATAACAATTTCTCTTCTTCAAATAAAAGCAATCTACTGCCCTCTATTATATTATGCCTAAAACCTAGACTATAGATGATAAAAGCATGCTCTTTGGCTCATTGGAATATATTTCCTTTTTCTGTTGAACTTTGGTAACAGGGGAGCAAGTAGTGAGCAGCTTGGCTCGGTTTGTAGTAATTGTATGGTGCTTTGTTGTCCTAATAATGACACAGAGTTATGCTGCCAGTTTAGCAACATTTAAAAATGTTCAACAGCTCCAACCAACTGTTACAGATGTAAACCTGCTCATAAAGAACGGGGACAGTGTTGGTAACCCAACAGGTTCTTCCCTGTATGGTACATTGAAGCAATTAGGATTCCTGGATGAAAACCTTAAGACCAACAATTCAGCAGAAGAATTGGATGAACATTTCCAAAATGGAAATCATGATATTTCTGCTGCTTTTGATGAAGCCCCCTACATGAGACTTTTTGTTGCAACTTACTGCTCGCATTATACCATGATTGAGCCAAAATTTAAAGCTGATGGTTTTGCCTTTGTAAGCTGAGTTGCCGTTTCTCTCTTTCTGTCTTTATGGTTTTCTCTCATCTACATGTTTTCTCATGAGTGATTTTTCTTTTGGGGTGATCACCTGCAGGTCTTCCAAAAAGGTTCACTTCTCACTTGTGATTTTTCAAGGGCAATCACTCTTGTGCAGGAGGGAGTTGATATGAGGCATATTGACAACAAGTGGTTCAGGAAGAAAGCAAGTTGTTCAAACCCCCGTACTGCAGGATCTTCCAGTAGTGTTACTCTTAGCCTTGATAGCTTTTGGGGGCTCTTCCTCATTGCTGGGGTTGCTTCATCGTTAGCTCTGCTCATATTTGCTGCTATGTTCCTCTATGAGCATAGATACACCTTGAGATGCATTGATCCTGAAATCTCGTTTTGGAGAAGAATTCTTGTCATATTGAGAGTGTATGACCAAAAAGACCTCAGTTCGAAGACTTACAAGGGAAGCAGACTGCAAGAGCAAGACAGTGTTCAAGGTTTAGGTGCTGTGGTGCTGTTGAATCCTCACCCAACATCAGCAGTCCCGAGAGCACATCATGCGATTCCAGTGACATAGAATCACAAATTGTTCTTACTGACACTGAGCATGGTGATTTGAATCCCAATTGACCCAAGAGGTTGAATATGCAATTGAGTTGACTTCCCCAAGCCAAGATAGGCCAATAACTCCGATTTCCCAAGAAAGCTCTAATGCTTTAAGGCTATACGTATTGGTTTCGACTGGATGTGAACACCACTACAATAAAACTTTTCAGCTACAGTCCTGAATTCGCTGCGAGTCTATTGCATAAACCATGTTACCATAAAACATACATATGCCTCCATTCAAAAAAAAAAAAAAAACATACATATGCCTTTATTCAAAAAAAAAACGTACATATGCCTAGTGGTAAATCCTTTATTTATTAAAAGTGAAACAATGGCATAAATGGCTCGTCTACAAACATAGCCTAGCGTCTTTACTCTGTTATTAATCTGGGTTTATGACTGGGAGCCTGAGGTGTCTTCTCCAATTTATGAGCGACAATCAAAGTTCTGAAACGCCAACAAAATAAAAAGAAAAATGATCATTTTTAGGGTCTTATATTGACTTTTAACCTATATTTTTGGACTTTATAAAAGTCTCAAAAGCCCTTTGTTTAATACTCAACGACACCAACTCTACTCTTCTTTGTTTGGCTCTCTTTTCTTTCTTTTCCCTTCCCACAAAATTCAGAGATGAAAATTCATCAATCTCTTGTTTTCAATTCTATGACATTTATCCATGCTATCACAGGTTTATACTAATATGTCATACGAAAATTAAAATTTCTTACTTTAATGTAATTGCAATCATCCTTAAAACCAAATCTTCAGTCGAACTTAATCGCTCAAACTTAACCATGACTATCAGGACCATACTTTGGTTGTTAGACAACATGCTCTGTAAAATTTTTGAACCGTACACATGTACTCCAGAATCAGTCATCAGGCAGCGAGCAATTATTGCTCCTGGAAGAAAGATACAACCGAAGCCCAATAAATCAAGAGTCGAAGCACTACCAATGAGAATTTTGACCTGCTCAAAAGCTTAAATATCAATTGTTTTGAAAAATCAGGTTAAAAGTCAATTCAATGGATGAAAAAAAAAGGGTTAATTATTTCTCAAAATAAAAGCTTCCAACTTTCCAAGTCCACTAGGTACCCTCCTTATTTTCTTGTCTTTGCACGAAGCTCCATCTGAAATGGGGATTGACTTCTCTGGATCTCGAAGAGAATGGGAGGACTCTTCCGCCTGTCTTTCACTTAGAATTTGGATCGACTATCAAAAACCGCCAATTCCCACGACTACAGTCCTAAAGTTGATATCTTGACCTATCTTGCAAATACAGGTAATCATATCTTTTTGCTTGTTAGGCCGTTTATGAATGTATCCGGTTACATTCAAGCTTTGATGTTGTTGTCTTCTCAACGTGTGTATTGAAATAGGAACTTAATTGCCATGAACATTCCTAAACAATTAAAGCATATTAGATCTTGCATTGTGGCTTATTATTTTTTTGATTGAAGTAGAAAGTCATGATTCATGGCCAAGTCTCCTTCTTTAGATTAGGGTTTACTAATTTAAAGGTCAGAGCATAACAGTCACGTACAGTCAGGATGTTGAGATGTTACTGATCTTGAGAGCTACGTTTCTGAGCGGAACCATATAGGTAGGCGGCTCAGTACTTCGTCAACCATTAGTTTTAATTTTGTATCTATCATTTAATAATCCAGTAAGTCGCATGAAATCTAAAATGCTGGTTACTTTCTTAAATCCACAAGAACCAGGCAAAGCTTATTTTCTTAGGAATGAAGAGGAAAGTTACTACTCAGTATTCCCACATAAGAAAGTCAGCGGTTAGGGGAAACTTCCTCCTTGCTCCACTCCGCTAGAGTCAGCGGTTAGTGAAGAGGACCAGGAAATTACTTCCTCTTTTCTCCTCAAGGCTGGGGAGTGAAGAATTCTTCAATTTGAAAAGCTGTCATCGCTCATCATATAAATAAGGACTACTGTGATGCATGCAATGCAAACCTTTAGCTTTAAGCATGATCAAGAATAATCCTATCAACCCTGTTTTTCTGCTCTTTTTCCTGTTCTTCAGGATTAATTTCTTGGCCTTGGCAAAAAACACGACTATTCCAGTAAATGTGGGAGTGATTCTTGACTTGGATACCAGGTTTGGGAAATTGGGGCTGAGCTGCATCAACATGGCCCTCTCCGACTTCTATGCCTCTCATGTTTACTACCATACTAGGCTGGTCCTACACAATAGGGACTCTGTGGAAGATGTTGTTGTTGCAGCTGGTGCAGGTTCTTTCACCATCTCTCTTCTCTCTCTTTTTCATGTTCTTTTAATTTTGTAGATCATGGTTTTCTTTTAAACTATCAGTTAATTCACGTACCAAAATTTTGAATGGTATAAAATTGGGGTACTGTCTGTGACATTTTCTCCCATATAGTTTAACTGTGTCATATCTTTTTAAACTAATCTTCAAACCAACTTGAGTTTTTCCTTCCCGCTTTTGTCCTTCTTGGTTTTATTATGACTGTCTGACTTGAATTGAGGCCAATAAATATGGAATTGTGGTTTACAGGCTTTTCATAGATGTAACCTCTTAATTTCAAGATTTCACCTTTGAAACAGCTCTGGACTTGATAAACAATGTTAAAGTGCAAGCCATCATAGGGCCACAATCATCAACGCAAGCAAATTTCGTAACTGAACTTGGAGATAAAGCTCAGGTGCCCATAATCTCATTTTCAGCAACAAGCCCTTCCCTTGGGAATTCATACTTTATCCGAATTGCACAAAATGACACATCTCAAGTGAAAGTCATAAGCGCCATCATCCAAGCCTTTGGTTGGAGTGAAGCAGTGCCCATCAGCGTTGATGATGAGTTTGGAAAGGGAGTAATACCTTATCTGACTACTGCTTTGCAGGCTGTCGGTGCTCGCATCCCCTACTGGGTTGTCATTCCTTCAATGGCAACTGATAAACAAATAGATGCAGAGCTTGACGAGTTGATGAAAATGCCAACCAGGGTCTTCATAGTGCACATGTTGCCTTCTCTTGGCTCTCGACTTTTTTCTAGGGCAAATGCAATGGGAATGATGGAAAAAGGCTTTGCTTGGATAGTGACAAATGACATGACTAGCTTCTTTAGTTCCTCAAATTATTCTGTCATAGATAACATGCAAGGGGTGTTGGGTTTAAAGACTTACGTTCCAAATACGGAGCAGCTTGAAAATTTTAGAGGTAGATGGCAAAGGAAATTCCAACAAGACAATCCAACTCTCCTCAATATTAAATTGGATGTTTTCGGACTGTGGGCTTATGATGCGGCTTGGGCACTAGCCACGGCAGTTGAGAAGGTACAGAGTACAAACTTCTCTTCCCGCAAGATGAACATTTCTGGTAGTTCCACTGGTTTAGAAAGATTGGAGATCTCTCAGAGTGGTCCTGAACTTGTCCGAGAACTATCGGCTACGAGATTTACTGGACTTTCAGGAGATTTCAGTCTTATTAATGGACAACTACAATCATCAACTTTTCAGGTAGTTAATGTGAACGATAATGGGGAAAGAGGGGTTGGATATTGGACACCCCAGAAGGGACTTGTAAGAAACTTAAACTCAAAAAACACAAGCAGGTATGCTACTTCCAATGCCAGTCTTGGAACTATCATATGGCCTGGAGACACGACCTCAATTCCGCAGGGTTGGCAGATTCCTATGAGTGGGATAAAACTAAAAGTTCTAGTCCCAGTGAAGAATAGTTTCAAAGAATTTGTAAATGTATCATATGATCATAGCACTAACACAAGTAATGCCACTGGATACTGCATTGACGTCTTTAAAGCTGTAATAGAATCATTACCATACCCTGTCCCTTACGAGTTTTATCCCTTTGAAAACTCTCACCATCAGAGGGCTGGTACTTATAATGATTTGCTTGATCAAGTGTTTCTTGGGGTAAATTCTTATTCCCAGCTTTCTTCTTTTTGATTTGTTCCCTATATAAACAATTAAACGTGTCTTTGTTTTCTTTCTGATTTCACATTTTATTGTAGCAAAAGTATATAATCTATTCACTGTCGTTGTCATTGTTACTTGACAGAACTATGATGCAGCAGTTGGTGATATTACCATTAGAGCAAATAGATCCTTGTATGTCGACTTCACATTGCCATACACAGAATCTGGGATATCAATGATCGTGCCTATCAAGGATAAAAGTGATGCTAAAAGCACATGGGTGTTTTTGAAGCCTTTGACTTGGGACCTTTGGGTAGCAATCGGTTGTTTTTTCATATTCATTGGTTTTGTAGTCTGGGTTCTTGAACACAGGATAAATAAAGACTTCCGAGGGCCTCCACTTCATCAAATTGGCACAAGCTTTTGGTTCTCATTCTCAACCATGGTTTTTGCACAAAGTAATTTCTGTTATGTTAAACCATTCTACAGTGTTAATGACTCCTCACCCTCTCTCGTGAATCATAAAATGTTAAAAGGGACCTTTATTTGCATATTCTATGGCTCACTACATTCCATTAATTACTTTCTAATTTTTGTAACAGGGGAGAGAGTACGGACCAACTTGGCTCGGTTTGTTGTGATAGTATGGTGCTTTGTTGTTCTCATACTAACTCAAAGTTATACTGCGAGTTTTAGTTCAATTTTAACAGTTCAACAGCTTCAACCCGTCATTACTGATGTAAACATGCTATTGAAAAACGGGGACAATGTTGGCTATCAGGCAGGTTCTTTTATTTATTGGATATTAAAGGAAACAGGATTTCAAGAGGCAAACCTTTGGACATACGAGTCTCCAGAAGAATTGAATGAACTCCTTCAAAATGGGAATGAAAAACATGGTATTTCGGCTGCTTTTGATGAAA
This sequence comes from Rosa rugosa, assembly GCF_958449725.1. Classification (NCBI taxonomy): domain Eukaryota; kingdom Viridiplantae; phylum Streptophyta; class Magnoliopsida; order Rosales; family Rosaceae; genus Rosa; species Rosa rugosa. The sequence continues at coordinate 57,509,161 of NC_084822.1, read as the reverse complement.
CCCCATACATGAAACTTTTTCTTGCAATTTATTGTTCAAAATACACCATGGTTGAGCCAACATTTAAAGCTGATGGTTTTGCCTTTGTAAGTTGTCGCTGTTTCTCTTTTTCTTGCCTCTGGTTTTCTCTCGCATACATGTTTTCTCATGTGGGATTTTTCTTTTGGGGTGATCACTTACAGGTCTTTCAAAAAGGCTCAATTCTCACGCGTGATGTTTCAAGAGCAATCACTAGTGTGCATGAGGGAACTGAAATGGAGAAAATCGAGAACAAGTGGTTCAAGAATAAAGCAACTTGTTCAGACTCCAGCACCACAAGTTCTTCCAACAGTCTTACTCTTAGCCTTGATAGCTTTCGGGGCCTCTTCATTGTTGCTGGGGTTGCTTCATCATTAGCTCTTCTCATATGTGCAGCCATGTTCTTCCATGAACACAGGCGCACTTTGAGAAGCTTTGATCCCGAAGCATCATTTTGGAGTAGAATTCGTGTCCTATTAAGGTTATATGACCAAAGGGACCCCAATTGGGATACTTATAACGGAAGACAGCTGCAAGGTTCAGTTCATGGTATAATAGGCGCGGATGAACCCTCACCGAGCACCAACTCTCCCCCAAGGCCATCAAGCACAGACACGGAATCACATATTGTTATTGAAGAGCTGGGAACGCCTCCAGCTGACACTGAGCTTGGTGACTTGAATGAATTGAATCCCAATGGTCAAGCAACCCAAGAGATTGAAAATGCACTTGAGTCAACTTCCCAAAGGGAAGAGAGGTCAATAATTCATTAGCTTGCCTAACAAGGCTATTGCTCTAGTTATCAATTATTTGGCTTCCGTTTTCAGTCTTCCACTTCTTTGTGAAATGAAACTTGGTAGTGATGTCCCTAGAGAATATGGGAGCAATTTTCTAATTGATCAGTAATCTTTAACAATGTTTGAAATCATGAACAGTTAAGGGCAAAGGTTCAGTAATGATGAGACTGTTGTGTTGCAGGTTCTTCTAGAATAATGGAAATATATCAGTCAATCTACAATTCTACACACTACAAATAAGGAAGAGACATGTTTTTCAGAAGGGTAGGATGTTGCAGGTTTTTTTTTTTTTAGTAAAAACAACAATGTTTTGCCAGTAACTGGGTCTTATCTTGTTGAACTAGTCTCCAAACCAGCTTAACTTTTTCGCTTTCCTAAGTTTTATTTCTGGGTGTATGACTTGAATTGTATTTGTAGCCAATAAATATGGAATTGCGTTCATTGAGATTTCTTTATATATAGCTATTTAATTTCAAGATTTCTCACCTTTGAAACAGCTCTGGACTTGATAAACGATAATAGGGCCAGAATTATCAATCCAAGCAAATTTCGTAACTGAACTTGGAGATAAAGCTCAGGTCCCTCTTAATTTTCAAAATAATGCTGTAGTAGTTTTCCTGCTGGATTTTAGAACTGAGAGTCCCCCTTTTTTTTTTTTGGTGGGAATATTGTTGTGTACCGTGAACGTGGCATTCTTTGGAGGTGATAGGACCAAAAGCTAGATGCCTCCCACGGTCGAGATAATAAACGACAATCAAAGTATTGGAACGACAGTAAAATAAAACTTTTCATCTAAACCCCAATTGCCAAGAATTTTCTCGTCTCTGAAACTCCATGAAAGCACCATTTGAAATGGGGAAGATTTCTGATGGACTCAACCTAAGCACCAGAAGGAGACAGAGAAGAATAGAGGCTAAGGAGAATGCATAATTTCATTGATAGTTCAAAATAGAGAGCCATTACAAAATATAAGGGATTCACTTCAGAATACAGTTTGGACCACTGGTGCCAACTGTCCCAGTAAAGCTAATGAATCCTGAAGTTGGGCTCATAATACATTCAATTGGGCTAACTAGATAAAGGCCTCTGGGTGTTGGAGATGATCCCAACAAGTCCCTCCCCCTTAGGAAGTGGCCTGTCCTCAAGCACAGAACGTAGGAAAACGTTGTTTGATGGTATGGCCTGACCACTGCACCAACCATTGAGTCACGTTGCGTTTCTTCTTGCGTACTATCGCCATGTCAAGAACCTTGGCCGGAGTCCACACAAGTGCGCCATTCTCATCAAAGTCTGGAAGTGAAGTAGTAAGAGGGGTACCCTAACCCACACGGCGTTTAAGCAAAGAAACATGGAAAACAGGGTGAATGCGGCACTGAGGGGGTAGTTCCAGCTTGTATGCCACTTTGCCCACGCGCTCGCGAATCGGGAATGGACCATAAAATTAGGGAGCTAGCTTGTGAGAAGGGCATTTCACGACGGACTGCTGACGATAAGGATGGAGTTTGAGAAACACCCAATCACCGGTGTTGAACTCTCGCTCAGTCCGGTGCCGATCGGCTTGCTGTTTCATCCGGTTTTGGGCCTCAAGCATGTGAGTGCGAAGGAGCTGGAGAAGGGCGTTGCGGTCCTGCAATTCCTGGTCAACTGCGTGGACCGAGGAAGAACCCGGGCTATACATCAAAACAGAGGGGGGTGGAGTGCCATAAACTGCTTGAAAAGGGGTCATCTTGATGGTGGAATGATAGGTGGTGTTATACCACCATTCTGCCCAATGGAGTAACTCGGACCAAGAAGATGGTCTGTCAAGCACGAAGCAGCGAAGAAAGTGTTCCAGGGACCAATTAACAACCTCCGTTTGGCCATCCGATTGAGGGTGGTATGCAGAGCTGTGGCAGAGAGTGGTACCCTGTAGCTTGAAGAAGGCAGTCCAAAAGTGGCTGAGGAATACGGGATCTCGATCACTCACAATGGACTTGGGCATACCGTGGAGGCGGAATATTTCCTTCACGAAAATCTCAGCTATTTGTGAGGCTTTGTAGGGATGAGAGATGCCCACAAAGTGACCATATTTTGACAACCTGTCGATGACCACAAAGATTGCATTCTTGCCATGTGATAGGGGTAAGCCATCAATGAAATCCATGGAGATGTTGAACCAAGTGTGGTCCGGAATTGGTAACGGTTGAAGCAAACCTGGTGGACGAATGGCCTCGTAGGATTGTCTTTGGCATTGATCACATTCAGCAATGAAAGATTTGACATCCCTTCGCATTCCGGGCCAGGCGAAATTGCGAGACAATCGTAAATAGGTGCGCAAGAACCCCGAATGGCCAGCTTGGAGAGATGAATGAAATTCATAGAGCAATTTGGTACGCCAGTCAGAGGAGGAGGGCACAAAGATTTTACCTTTATAGAGCAGTCGATTGTTGACCCAAGAGTACCCTTTCTTTGTGGCAATACCTTGCTGCAAATCGGAGATGATAGGCTGCACTGTCGGGTCCCGTAGGCACGTTTGAGCGATTTGGGGTAGACAATCAAACACTGGGGAAGAAACGGCTTGAACCGCGCAAAGCTCATGACGACGGGACAACAAATCCAGCACGGTGTTGAGGCGACCCGGTCGATACTCAATGGAATAATTATACCCCATGAGCTTGGAAAGCCACTTTTGCTGGGAGGGTGTGGAGATGCGCTGGTCAAGCATGTGTTTGAGGGTCTGGTGGTCGGTGACAATGGTGAATGCATTACCCAACAAGTAAGGCCGCCACTTGTCCACCGCGTGCGGCACGGTGAGCATTTCTTTATGGTAAACGGAGAGGGTTTGGTTGCGTTGCGATAAGGGCTTGCTCAGGAAAGCATCGGGGTGCTTATGCTGCTAGAGGACTGCTCCGATGCCGAGACCACAGGCGTCCGTTTCGATCACGAAGGGCTGTGAAAAATCGGCAGAGCCAACACCGGAGCAGAGGTAAGGGCGCGTTGCAACTTCAGGAAAGCTTGATCCGCCGCCGGGTTCCAGAGGAAGTTATCGATCTTGAGGAGTTCCGTTAAGGGCTTGGCCTTGAGGCCGTAATGTCGGATAAAACGGCGATAGTAACCCGTCAACCCTAAGAACCCCCGCAGACCCTTAGTTGTCTTGGGTTTGGGCCAATCGATAATAGCCTGAATCTTGGTTGGGTCTACCTCCACGCCTTGGGCTGAAATAACGTGGCCCAAGTATGCAACTTTGGGCTGGCAGAAGGCACATTTGGACTGTTTAACCTGCAAATTGTTAGCCCGCAGTAAAGTAAATACCTGCTCAAGGTGGCGCACATAGGATGGAATATCCGGGCTGTATACCAGGATGTCATCGAAGAAGACTAAGACACACTTCCGCAAAAGTGGTTTGAAGACTTGGTTCATGAGTGCTTGGAATGTGGATGGGGCATTGGTGAGACCAAATGGCATCACGACGAACTCAAAATGGCCGTCATGGGTACGAAAGGCTGTCTTGGGTATATCCTCAGGGCACATCCGGATTTGATGGTAGCCAGACCTTAAGTCAAGCTTGGAAAAGTAGGCGGCACCATGAAACTCATCCAACAACTCGTCAACAACCGGAATGGGAAAACGGTCCTTAATGGTGACCGCATTGAGAGAGCGGTAATCCACACAAAATCTCCAAGTACCCTCTTTCTTTTTCACCAAGAGGACCGGTGAAGAGAATGGGCTGGAACTAGGGCGGATTAATCCATTGGCTAACATCTCCGCTACTTGGGCCTCCAATTCGGCCTTTTGAGAGTGTGGGTATCGATTCGCACATTGACCAGGCTGGTATTGGGTAAGAGGTTAATTTTGTGGTCAATGGTGCGGTGCGGTGGGGTGGGAGGCCTACTGGGGGTTCAAATAAGTCTTTAAAATCGGATAAGAGTTACTGGATAGAAGGAGGGTGTGTAGTCGGGTTATGTGGATATGGGTTAGTGGGTGTTTGGGCCAATTGGTCCCACTGATCAGAGGGAAGGAGGGCGAAGAGGTCAGGTTGGGAGGATATTTGGGAATGGTCGGTGATGCCTTTGAGAATGTGGTACTTACACTCTGTGAAAAAGGCCATTACTTTCTCCTGGAATTGCCATCCAATAAGACCCAATGTGTTAAGCCAAGGAGCACCCAAAACGACGTCACAGCCAGTCACCGGTAAAAGGAGGAATGTGCCAGTGAAGGAGTAGTCCTGAATGGTGACGGTGACCCGTGAGCATTGGCCAGAGGGCGATAGTTGTTCACCCGAAGCCGAAGCAAAACTGAGTTGGGTTGGGGCTTCGATCGAGAGACCCAAGGTTTGGGCAACTCTGGGGTTAAGGAAATTGGAGGCAGCGCCGCAATCGACGAAGACCATGACCGGCGATGCGTTGACGGAGCCGGCAAGCTTCATCACCTCACCCACCATGTTGGTGGTAATGGCGTTTAGTGGGTAAGTTTCCTCAGTGGATTCCTCCAATGTCGGGACACAGTCAATAAACTCCAAATTTTCTGATGTTTCATCAAGTGGTGTGGGATAGGGAGCTTCAAGGATAGCCAGAATTGGTCGTTTACAGATATGGGTCGGAGTGTATTGTTCATCACAGTTGAAGCATAGGCCTTTGGCTCTACGCTCACGTTGCTCCATAACAGACAAAACGCAAGGGTTTTTGATGGTTGGGTGTTTGTTGTATTGTGAGTTGGGAGTGGGGGCAGGAGTGGGGGGGGGGGGGGGGGTTGGGTGTGGTGGAGCGGAGTGGTGTGAGCATGGTAAGGGTGGGAAGAAGTAGGAAGGGAGGATGGACCACTAGTGGACCTGGGGTATTGGGACCACTGTGATGGCCGGCCAAAACGGATGGGGCGTCCGTCTGTAGCAGGCTGCGTCTCTGCAAGCATGGCCTCATAGCACCGTGCCAGGTGCTGCGCCTCCACCAGAGTGGGTGGGTTTAGGGCCATCACATGGTGTCGGAGTGAGGTTTTCAAACCACCGAGGAAGATGGGGATGAACTGGTTGTCACCCCAATTCGGAGCACGGCAGGCCAATCTGGTGAAATGGTTGATGAATTCTTCCACCGTGGTGGTCTGTTGCAGGTGAGAGAGAGCGATCTTGAAGTCGTAGTTGGCACCGGCGCCAAAATGGGCAAGGAAGGCCGGGACAAATTACTCCCAAGTGATGTCGGGATTGCGTTGTTCAAACGAATCCATCCAGAAGGAAGCGGTGGGACCGAAGTGTGTAGAGGCAATGGAGACTTTCTCCGACGGTAGCACTTTGTGGGTGCGGAGGTAGCGTTCCGCCATGGAAATCCAGCCGGCCGCATCTTCACCTGTGAAGCGGGGGAGGTCAATCTTGGGGGTGCGGAATGTTTGTGGTTCATGGTGGAATGTGTTTGTGGGAGGGGGTCCGTGATTGTGGGATTCGGGTTGGGAGACTTGGGTTTGGTGGGCATTGACTCGTGGGCAAGAGGTAATGGTGGAGTAGTGTGGTGGTGCTGTTGAATAGGGCAGTGGGGGAGTGTGTGGTGATGGCTCGGCGGTGGTTGTAGGAAGTGGACCGGTCCGGTCTGGTGTAGGAGAAGAGAGCGAGCCAAAGGTTATCTGGGGCAAGGGAGCGGGAGTGAGTGGTGGGGGAAGGAAGGCCACGGATGGCGTTGGTGAAGGAGCAGAGGTGGTTGGGGAAGAGTGGAGGGGCTGGTGTTGATGCGTCAGAGCGTGAACCATGGTGCTCTACAAAGCAGCGAGCTGGGCTGTAATGCGGTTTTGAAAGGAAGAATGGTTCTGGTTGATAGAATCGATGGACTGGTGAAACTCCTCCCTAAGAAGGTCCATGGAGTGATGGAAATCTTCGGGTTGGGAAGAAGCAGAGGCGATGTTTGTAGAAGTTGGGGTGGGTAGTAGAGGGGGAACGAACGCGGAGGTGATAGGGGTGGAGGAGGGAGCAGAAGTTTGCAAGGTCCTGGACGGAGCCATGCTCTGATACCAGTTGATAGACTCAACCTAAGCACCAGAAGGAGACAGAGAAGAATAGAGGTTAAGGAGAATGCATAATTTCATTGATAGTTCAAAATAGAGAGCCATTACAAAATATAAGGGATTCACATCAAAATACAGTTTGGACCACTGGTGCCAGCTATCCCAGTAAAGCTAATGAATCCTGAAGTTGGGCTCATAATACATTCAATTGGGCTAACTAGATAAAGGCCTCTGGGTGTTGGAGATGATCCCAACAATTTCTCTGCATCTTTTGGGTATCCAACCAGAATGTGCTGAATCTTCCGCAAGTCTTTCACTTTCAGTTTGGATAGACTCTAAAGACACCACCTTTGAATCTAATTTGAAAGGCCACCCTCCCAATTTGCTACCTTTATCTAATCTTATATCTTTGAGGTAATCTTATATCTTTGAGTTGAACCTTGTGTGTGTGTTTTTCATTTGGGCTTTTCATACTCTCTATTGTGAAATGAATATTGGGTTGGAACTAGGAAGCTATTTGGGATGAATATTATCTTATACAATGAATTACATGTTGCATTAGATGAGGGCTTCATTCAATATGAAAATGCTGATGCCCATGCATGACATTTGATATTCATGTAAGGCTTCAGAGGTGTTGACTTGACTTGCTTCTGCAAAGCGGCTTTTTGGTTTGGCCAGTAAGTACTTCCCAACTAAAATACTGGTTTGTTTCTTAAATTAATCGAAAATGGAACCAAAAAGCTTGCTTTGTCAGGATGATGAGGAGGAGGAAAGTTACTTCTTCCTATATTCGTGCTTGTTTTGTCAGCACTAAACACTCAGCACTCAGCACTAGTGGAAACCCCCTCCTCAAGTCGAAGTATCTTTCCTATAAATAAGGTTATACTTCCTCGATCAATGCAATGAATTGCAAACATTTCAAAAATTTCAAACATGATGAAGAATCCTATCAACCCGGTTTTTCTTGTGTTGTTATTCTTTAGGATTTCCTTGAAGACCATGGCACGAAACACAACTTACCCAATAAATGTGGGTGTGGTTCTTGACTTGGATACCTCTTTTGGGAAAATCGGGCTGAGCTGCATCAAAATGGCCCTCTCTGACTTCTATGCCTCTCATGCTTACTACAGTACTAGGCTCGTCCTACACACGAGGGACTCCAAAAGAGATGTTGTTGTTGCAGCTGGTGCAGGTCTTTCTTTTATCTCTTTTTTCCTATGTTTTATTTTTGTTTCGCAAAAGTATTTGTAAATCATATTGATTTTTTTTTTTTTTAGGGAAAAGGAATCAGGTTCCCAATATATTACGACGTCACTGCGTCAAGCTAGAGAGTTTCAAAGAAACCACTCATAGTACAAGTACAAGCACAGTACAGACTGCGTAAAGCAGCCAAAATCTCCTAACGAAACTGCAAAAAGCAGCCAAATAATTACTAACCAAACTAGAAAAGAAAAGCAACAAGTAAAACACCCAACACCTATCAAACCCTCAATCAAAGCCACTGATATAACAAGCATTGACGCCTAAGACCCTTATGGTGTACATCGCCACTCATCAAATCAACATACAACAACGATCAAGGGCAAAAAGGGGATGAGTCGAGCCAAGCTCAATTATTCAAAGCAAGAAAAGGGAACAGCTACCACTCTCCCAAAAGCCTAAAATAGGCCTGATCCAAATAGAAAAGGAAATAAGAGAAAGGGCTGCCTAGCTAGTCCACAATGAGCGGCCCAGGCAGGCCGAGGCCCAACAATGGCCAAAGCCCAACTCATACCCCTCTCCTTCCCAGACGCGGCCACCCTAGGCTTCGAGAGAGTAGCCTCCAATCACCAGTTTGGCGGCCGGAAACACACTGGTCGTCGCCGCCTCTCCGCTAATAACAAACCTCGGATCACCGCTCAAAACACCGCACAAAAGCACAGAGCCCTGATGCAACCCCCGCCGCCGAGAAGGATCACTTCGCTCCCTCCTGTCTGCACCCTCAACCGCCGCAGCCTAAACAGCCACCGATCGGAGCAGTCTCAAGATTTCCTGTCGAAGCTTTCCTGTCGAAACACCGATCTGGAAACAACTCCGCCGACGAATCCAGAGGACTGCAGCGCCGCTCCTTCCCCTCGCCGTCGTTGTCCCGTCGCCGCCTGGTCTGGGGACCGTGAGATCTTGGCGCACGATTTTTTGCCTTGGCAAATGAAATGTCAATGATGGAGAGAGGATTTGTTTGGATAGTGACTAGTGAGATGGCTGACTTACTTCCTTCCTTAAATTCTGCTGTCATAGATAATATGCAAGGGGCGTTGGGTTTGAAGACTTATGTTCCACGTACGGAAAAGCTTGAAGATTTTAGAGGCAGATGGCAAAGGCGATTCCAACAAGACAATCCAACTCTCCTTAATCTTAAATTGGATGTCTTTGGACTGTGGGCTTATGATGCTTCTTGGGCACTAGCTATGGCGTTTGAGAAGGTTGTGACTGTGAACTATCACTTCTAAAACATCAACATTTCTGGTAGTCACTTTGGTCAAGAAAGATTAGAGGTCACTCAAAGCAGTCCTAAACTCATCAAAGAACTATCAGGTACAGTATTTAGAGGACTTTCAGGAGTATTCAGTCTCATAAATGGGCAACTACAATCGTCAAATTTTCAGGTTGTTAATGTGAATGACAATGGGGAAAAAGGGGTTGGATATTGGACACCCCAAAATGGACTTGTAAGAAACCTTAGCTCAAAAGACCCAGCAGGCAGATATTCTAATTCTTGTGCCAAACTTGGAACTATTATATGGCCCGGAGACACCACCTCAGTTCCAAGGGGTTGGAGGTTTCCTGGTGATGGGAGAATACTGAAAATTCTAGTCCCAGTGAATAAAAGTTTTGGAGAATTTGTACATGTATCTGGTTCTGATTTCAGTGGATACTGCATAGAAGTCTTTGAAGCTGTATTAAACTCATTAGCATATGGTGTCCCTTATGCATTTTATCCATTTGCAAATTCTGATGGTGAGAGTGCTGGTACTTACGATGATTTGGTTTATCAAGTGTTTCTTAGGGTAAAATACTTCTCTAATTTCTAATTATATTAAATTTTTAAAATTTCTAATTATATTAAATTTTTATATTAAATTTTTAAAATTTTATTCTTCTCTTTGGTTTAGCAAATTATACACTTGACTCTCTGTCATTGGCATACTTGACAGAACTATGATGCTGCAGTAGGTGATATAACCATTAGAGCAAATAGATCCTTATATGTTGACTTCACATTGCCATACAACGAATCCGGGATATCAATGGTCCTGCCTGTTTGAGCCCAAAAGTAATTTTGGCAAGATCCTTTAGTGGATTTAGCGTAGCGGGCCGATACATGCGGCCCAAAAATAAGTCTACTCGGGTTTGGGTTACAGCTTCGCTCATTCCGTGATCCATAAGGAAAACGAAACCTTATTGGAGTCGAGTAGCGGAGATTGAATAGGAAACTTCAATCAATATTCCTTCTATGACAAGGAGCAGTTGAAACCCTAGGTATATATACCAGGTTTCAAGGACGAATCAAGGACCTCTCGAAAATCAATCAATCCCAGCGATTACAAAGCCTCCTGGAGCAAACCTTCAACCCCGTTGAAACCCGGTGACCGTACGCCAGTCCCAGTCTCTCCAAGAACCGACTGTCAGCATCACCAGATCAACCCGGCGACCCTACTTCCAGTCCTAGTCTCCCCAGGAGCCGACTGCGAGCGCAACCGCTACCGTTACTACCCAGCGAAGCAAAGGTAACGCCCTCGCAACCCAGCGAAGCTAAAGTCACGCTTTAGCGCACCCCGTGCTTTCTCCAAACTTCCTAGTGATTGCTCTGCTTAGTCTACAATACTAAGTATCGATTCGGTGACGCGAAGAGATCACACCCAAAGTCCTTATCCGTAAGGCAGAAAGTCTTTTCCTGGAAGGCTAGAGAAGAACTTTGTGGCGAGGTTGGTGCTCTCCTAGTCCACAAACGCTTAAAGAAGAAGTCAGGTCAAGGGACAACCTCGACGACTGCACCCCACGGTGCTGGCACGCCTGCGCACACGCTCAAAAGAGACAGTTTGCAAGCCAACTGGTTTTTGTGCCAAACATTTTGGCACGCCCAGTGGGACCAACTAGTGTCTCTTCGTGAACGTTAGCCATTGGGAAGTCAAGTGAGAACCCTTACCAAAAGGGCTACGCTAACTGCTCAAAGCATATGACCTCCAGTTACAAACCGCATTCTCGCGCGGATTGTCGTGGTCTTTCTGAAGAACAAGTGACTCAAAGATTCTTTCTTCATTCCCAATCCTCCGATATGTCAACTGAACAAGGAGAGAATCACCCGACCGCTACTGAGGGTCAAACTGTCACTACTAATCAGGCCAGCGAGCCTGTCACTACCGTTGTCTCCAATACAGTGGGGAGTGAAAAAAGAGAGGCTTTCGTTGCGAAGCCTATTCCAGAGGGAGCGACCTCCGAGGTCACGTTCGCGATCATCCTGGAGAATATTGAAAATCATCGCAAGAAGATAGCCGCTGATTTTGAAAGGGAAAACGCAAAGACAGACCGGATCATACGCAAAATAAACCAGCGTATTTCCCGACAGGCGGAGGAGACTAAGCAACAAATTGCACAAACAAAGAGTGCATTAAGGGCTCATGCTATAGGCATCGCAGATGAGCAGAGTCAGCAGCAGAAAGGAATCATTGAGGCTATTGCGAACCATACCAAGCAGACGGCGTCAGATATGGCAGGTCTTCACAAGGATGGAGCGACTCTCGCAACCGAGGTGGCCATGCAAAGAGCTGAGTTGAACTAAGCTAGAGAAGTGTTGAATAAAACATTAGGAGATCCTAACGCTATCCTTGGCTCCCTTGGCCAACCGTCTGGTTCAGGCAAGTACGTGCCGCCGAATCAGCGAGAGAAGGTTAGCAGCAATACCGCTACGCCTTCCGCGACCGTTGCTGCTACACCACTGAAAAATAAAGAACAAGCACTGGTTATTGGCGGCAGCAAAGAAAAGGCCACTTTGTCAGGCGGACAAACCGCCAGACAGAAGCAGCAGACATAGAAAGGTGGTGAAACTTCGTCCGATTCCACCGTGTTCGTTCAATACGACAGCGATGGGGCAGAAAACGTATATCAAGAGCTGCCAGGAAGCTATTACCGGATTGACCAGGCTGGTAACCAGGTCAAGATAACAGCTTTGGCAAAAGAAATGCCTATGCCAGCAGTGACTCTTCAACAACCAGCTACAACCCGCGTTGTACAGATAGGAGAAGGGGCAGCAACTGTAAACCAAGCCATACCTATGCAGGTTGCTCGCCATACTGTGGCGATACCTCCTCCTCCTCCTCCGGGCCCAGAATATGTGAGATGAGATGAGGTAGAGGAGATGATCAGGCTGGCTAATCCTAGGGCCCAAATGGACGGGGTTTATGAGGGGCCTTTTCCACCGCATATAATGCTCGCACCCTTCCCCAGGGGTTATAAAAATATCATATTTTCTACTTTTTCAGGGGAAGACACCGAGAATGCAATAACTCACTTGGCCAGGTTCAAGGTGCAATGCGGCCAGTACCAGAATGATGACATTCTCAAGTGCAGGATCTTTGGCACTTCTCTTTCGGGAGCTGCCTTTAGATGGTTTTCCAAACTCCGACCAGGAACAGTGGCAGATTGGCCCGCAATGGAAAAGCTCTTTCGAGAAACTTTTGGAGCCATTGAGCCTAAGGTTGATTTGGCTTCTCTCACTCAGATGGCCCAGCAGCCTACTGAGTCCGCTGTTGCATACCTTCAACGCTTCCAGATTCAGAAGGCCAAACTGAACGTGATCTTGCCTGAGAAAGAGTTGATCAAGTTGGCGATCAAGGGCTTAGAGCCTCGCCAGCGAAAGAAGCAACATGGCAGCATGATCCAGTCAATGGGGGAGCTTATCACAGAAGTGGGCAGCTTTGAACATCTTTTCAGAGAAACTGACGTAAGAAAGAATGCGTCCAAAGGGACATATGTGCCAGGAAAACATCGCACCGTTGCAGCCCTGCACTACCAGCCAGCTACTTATGACCCTTATTACCATCATCACGAAGAAGAGATGGTTCAGGAGGAAGATGAGGAAGAGGATAATGACATCGCTGCTTATGAGCTGACAGGGAGGAAGAATCCAGCCTTGAAACAATTGAAAATCTCCAAGGAACCTGTCAAGCTCAAATCAATGGCCTTCACTAAACCTGAATTCGTGACATATACATACGATGCCAATAAGGCACATGAGATTCTAGATGAGATGATCGCCGCGAAGATGGTGAAGACCGACTTTGGACCTTTTCCGCGACCAGATCAGCTGAAATGGAATAAATACTGCAAATTCCACAACCTGTGGAATCATAATACAGCTGACTGTGTAAAACTCAAAGACCAGATTCAGGTATGGCTTAATAATGACAGTTTGCAGGTAGAAGCTCCAGTAACAGCGGCAACGCTCGTAGACCTGAACCCTTTTCCTGACACTGGGATCAACATGGTCGACGTGAACTGGGCCAAGCAGAACCAGAGGAAACCAACCCTAGATTTGAATACAAAGGGGAAAGGAGACCAATCTGACAAGGATGAGGCCCCTGCAAAGAAGAAGGCTGAACCAGTAGGTCAAGCCTCATCCGTGGTCCTATGCTCGCGATACAAAGAAGAGTGTGGCATCCAAGTGTCACACGAAGAGGTCGAGCAGACATTTCGTTTTGGCTCTCTCCCGCCCATCAAGTGGGCCTCGCCATCGAGAAACTATCAACCTTCTAGCCCTAGAGAAAAAGATAAAATAGAGTCAACATCATCCCCAAAGGACTCCAATCTGTTCAAGAAGCTGAGAGCGACCGCGGTTGATCAGAAATCAGAGGAGAAGGCTACGATCAAGCGCAAAGACATTCTGACCAAGCCCTACATCCCTCCTGCTTCAGTCGCCACTATCAAGGAAGGTAAGTGGTACACAAGGGAGAAAGGGAAGGCAGTGGAAATAAGTCCTTCCAAGAAGAGGAAACTACAGCGCAGGTTTGGGGAAGCCAAGCGAGCGCTAGAGGCTCTAGACCAGGGCCTGATCAAACCTTCGCAGTTAGTCAAATCACCTGAGCAGTATCAGAAAGAGATGGAGGCAATGGCTGCTAAGCCATTAATGCCTCCCCGTAACTTCAAAAAGCAAGCGAGTTTAGCAACAGGGGCATCTAAGCCCAGCGTTTTTTGTAGGATCACTGAAGAAAGAGGACCTCCGCCAACTCGAAAGGAGAGTTCGCCGACTAGGCGACCCCATGTCAGGCGCAAGTTGTTTCGCGAAGATCCAGAAGCTAAATCCTCAGTGTTTGAGAGACTGGGGGGCAAGGACAAGACTACCGATACTTTACAGTGGAAACCTAAAAAGGTCCAGAGTGTAGTAGTCGCCCCTTTTGAGGTGAACGTAGTAAGGGAACCAAAGTCCAGCTCGCCTAAGCAGGCTACCGGGATACAGGAACATGAGCAATGTGAGGTGAAAGGCCTTACGGAGGAATCATTGGTAGACCGGCTGGCTAAGCAATTCAATACTGACACCCCTGTCAACGAACCCAAGCTTAACCTGGAAGAGGACATGGATGAAACAGTTATGACTGATACGTCCTGCAACATGGTTTACGTACTCCCCGCGAGGTATGCACTACCAGTCGTTGCGCAGGATTGTGTAGAAGCTGAGGAAAGTTGTGCACAACCCTTGCAGATTACGTCAGCGGTCACGACACCTGTGGAGGAGGCTGTCTTTCTTGAAACAGAGGATGCCAACAGCAGAGAATTCTTCATGAGCTTCACCAGGCCAACACCGGCTATGGTCCAACACATGCGACCTTTATACATCACAGCAGAAGTTGGCGGTACCAAAGTTAGCAAGATCATGGTTGATACCGGAGCCGCCGTGAACGTCATCACTACCAGGACCATGCACTTGCTCGGGATCAAGAAAGAGAAAATCCAGTCTACGTCCCTTACACTCAAGAACTTCGCGGGGACTGTAACAAAGACCCTGGGATTACTTTTCTTGCGTATCAAGGTCGGCCCTGCAGAGGGAGTTTATGCTTTCTTTGTGACAGATTGTTATGCAGCCTATAGTGCGATTCTGGGCAGAGACTGGATCCACCGGAGATATTGTGTTCCATCAACTCTCCATCAGGAACTCATTATGTGGAACAGGGAGACAGATAAGGCTGAGGTGATCAAAGCAGACCCTCGTCCATTCCCAGTTTCCGCGAATTATGTAGATGCCAGGTACTACTTGGAGCCTATTACTCCATTGCCAGTAAGCGGCATCGATAACAAGGCTGCCCCACAGGGGTGACAGCCTCTGATCTGGCACAGTGGGGGCTCACGCTCGCCAAAGAAGGCCTGGAAAGGCCTGGCCACGCTGTGCCCAAACCCTTAAACGATTAATGGATTACGACCTTCCGGAGGAAGGGATAGAGGCCCTCCACTCGCTGTATGAACGGCTATCGTCGTACTTAGTGGAAAAAGAGGCCTATGATCGAATCGCGACCTTAGAAACCGTCAATGAAGAACTCTCTGATCAGGAATAAGAAGATGAGGTAGAAATTCAGCTCGCTCCGGCAGCGCTGGACGATACACCCCCTAAGGTCAGAGACCCTACCGAGAAGGTCAATCTTGAAACAACAGATGAGCCTATGGAAGTGGCTATCAGCGCTTACTTAGAGCCTAGCGAAAAACAGAGGCTTATTGAGCTATTGCTGGAATTCAAAGACTGCTTTGCGGAGAAATATGAAGATATGCCCAGCCTGTCACCGGACTTGGTTTGCCATCAGCTACCAACACTCCCTGACAAGAGGCCTGTGAAGCAAGAGCCGCGAAGAATGAATTCAGAAACCCAAGTCCTCGTCAAAGAGGAAGTCGAAAAAATGCATAAATCAGGCATTATCAGGGTGGCCAAGTACAATCAGTGGCTATCCAATATAGTGCCTGTTCGCAAGAAGAATGGAAAGATGAGGGTCTGCGTGGACTACAGAGACCTTAATATCGCTACACCTAAAGATGTTTACCCCATGCCGGTAGCGGATATGTTGGTAGACGCCGTAGCAGGACATGAATTGCTGTCCTTTATGGATGGCACCGCAGGGTATCACCAAATTCCGGTCGCAGAGGAGGACAGACATAAAACCGCGTTCAGGTGTCCTGGGTTCGCGGGAGTTTTCGAGTATGTGGTTATGCCTTTTGGGCTGAAGAATGCTGGGGCCACTTATCAGAGAGCCATGAACCTGATCTTCCACGATATCCTGGGAAAGATTTTAGAGGTTTACATCGATGACGTAGTGGTGAAGTCTAAGAAGAAAGGGGACCACATCACAGATCTCAGGAAAGTCTTCGAGCGCATGCGACAACATAAACTTAAGATGAACCCTGCCAAATGCGTGTTCGGAGTTCAAGCAGGAGATTTCCTGGGCTTCATTGTCCACCAAAGGGGAATTGAGATCCCTGAAGATAAAGCGAGCGCAGTCATCAACGCATCCCCTCCGCGAACGAAGAAGGAGCTACAGCGCTTGCTGGGTAAAATCAACTTCCTGCGACGTTTTATTTCTAACTCTGCAGGTAAGATCCAGCCCTTGGATAGAACGAGTTTGTATGGGAATCTCAAAATCAGGAGGCTTTCGACAAAATCAAGGCCTATTTAGCGAGTCCACCAGTGCTTGTTCCCCCTCGAGCTGGATTTCCATTGAAGCTATATATTTCAGCAGCTGAGGCTTCCATTGGTAACCTACTCGCCCAAGATGATGAGGGAGGTGTCGAGCATGCCATTTTTTACCTCAGTAGGACACTTAAGGATTGCAAGATAAGGTATACTCCTATGGAAAAACTGTGTCTCACATTTTACTTCTCCGCTTGCAAGTTGCGACACTACATGTTATCCTTTACTACATGCATCATTGCTCAAACTGACCTGGTTAAGTACATGTTGTCGCGGCCTATTCTAAGGGGTCGCATTGGCAAGTGGGTATTGGCTCTATCCGAATTCTCGCTACAATATGTTCCACAGAAAGCAGTAAAGGGACAGGCTATCGCAGACTTTCTGGCGCATCACCCTATGTTGGATATTCCCCCAGTGAAGGAATTAGAGATTGCGACCGCCACCGCAACAAGACCAGATCTGGCGCGCATTCCAGAGTACGCCATATGGTATCAAGCCACCGTATCCTTGCAACCCTGGGTATTATTTTTTGATGGCTCACGAACAGAAACATTAGCAGGGGTAGGGATTGTTCTGGAAAACCCAGCAGGCGATCGTTTCTCTTATTCTTTCCAATTAGAGTTTAAGTGCACAAATAACCAAGCAGAGTATGAGGCCCTTATTATTGGCCTAGAAGTCTTACTGGAATTGGGAGTAAGGGACGTTCAGGTACGCGGTGACTCTCTGCTCGTGCTAAATCAGCTTCAAGAGAAGTACAGGTGTGCAAGCTGTTTGCTCGTTCCCTATTTGAATCGCGCCACTGAGCTTCTGGATCAGTTCGATGACGCGGATTTGGAATACATACCTCGCGAGCGCAATTTCGTGGCCAATGAACTTGCTCAACTGGCTACAGGCATTACATTGAAGTATGGGGTTCGCGAGCGCATTCTGAAGGTCGAGCGCCACACGTTGCCTTCATGGCTCGCGCGGCCTGACCCGCCGGACAATCCGGTCGTCGCAGTCCTAGAGCCTATTGACGTCGATTGGCGAATTCCGTTGATCGATTACCTCAAGCAACCAGATCCTACAGCAGACAGGAAGATTCGTTTTCTTGCCTTAAACTACTTCCTCAGGGGTGACGAGCTGCGACAACGTGGGGAAGATGGCATAGACTTCCAGTGTGTCTATGGCCTCGAAGCAAAGCGATTAATGCGCGAAGCCCATGCAGGAGTATGTGGAGCCCATCAAGTGGGCCCTAAGATGCGTTGGCTTATCAGAAGACATGGGTATTATTGGCCCAGCATTTTGAAGGACTGTATCACGTTCGCGAAAGGATGCCAAGATTGCCAGGCACTTGGTCCTATGCAGCACATCCCCAACATTCCCATGCAACCTATTATTAAGCCTTGGCCTGCACGAGGCTGGGCGTTGGACTTGATTGGGATGATTCACCCTCATTCCTCCCTCCAACACAAGTTCATCATTGTGGCCACTGATTTCTTCACCAAATGGGTCGAAGCTGAGCCTTTGAAAGAGGCCTCAGGTGCCACCATTAGACAATTTATTTTCCATAACATCATCTGCAGGTTTGGTATCCCTAAAGTGCTTGTCTCAGACAGGGGGGCAGCGTTCGTAGGTGGTGAGGTAGAGCAACTTGTCAACGAATTGGGCATCCAGTTCATCCACAGCACTCCATATTATGCTCAGTCCAACGGTCAAGCAGAGGCCAGTAACAAGATTATTATCACCATTCTCAAGAAGATGCTTGTTGAAAACCCCCGCTTATGGCACAACACGTTGTATGAGACACTATGGGCTTATCGCACCTCCAAGAGGAATCCCACTGCTACAACACCCTATGCACTAATGTTTGGTCATGACGGAGTCTTACCCTAAAAACTCAACGTTCAGTCCTTGCGCGTCCAAGATCAGCATCACTTGATTGGCGAAGATTATGTCCAAGCGATGTGGCAAGAGCATGAAGACCTGAGCGAGCAGCGCTTAGCGGCTTTGGATAATTTAGTGATGGAAAAACAGCGTATCGCCCGCGCCTATGATAAGAGGACGCGTGGCCGTAGTTACAAAGAGGGTGACCTTGTTTGGAAAGCTGTTCTGCCCTTTGGCGAGAAATTGACCGGTCGCTGTAAATGGACTCCGCGATGGGAAAGACCCTTTGTTGTTCACCGCATTCTGGAGCGCGGGGCCTTTCACCTCAAAGATTTGGACGGCGACATCCATCGTAATCCCATCAACGGGCGGTTCCTGAAGAAATATTACCCTAGTGTTTGGGAATTCGAGGACCCCCCAGATCCACCTTCTTCCCAGACAGGGGGGCAACCATAGTCTTCGTGAGCTCCTATCATCCATTCATACTCAGGCCTTTCCTGTGGCCTTCGTTTCATGCCTTTGCTTCACCTACGAACACTAGGGGGCAACATTCTATACATCCAGGCCTTCGCAGAGGCCTTATTTTGTAGCAATTTCAATTTCGATTTCAAATTCCTTGACAATATGTGTTAAGAATGTATGTAATGGCCTATGCATGAGGCCTTATTTTATAACAGTTTTTTGAAAAATACTCAGAAACTTTCATTCATAAAGTGGCTTTGCGGCCAGAAGCAATACAAATCGAAACAGTTACATTTGCGGTTTACAAGGCCAAAAGTGGCTTAAAAATCATAAGAGTTGCGGATCTGCTTAGAATTTCTGGATCTTGTGGCGACAAGGGGGCTGTGCTATGATCATGTATACTCTCCCTCTCTTCACCCACATGCCTTATCTGATCTGAGTCGCAGCTGCTCTCATTTGTACCAGAGATAGAGGGAAGGAAATAATCCATCCCAACCCTTCTAGTGGATTACCCTCCAGGATGGAAATGGTCTTCAGAGAGAGCGCGACTCACAACCACATCTACCTCCAGGGGAAAAACAGAAGTCTGACAGTCTGACCCCGGAGGTAGGCTGCGGAAGAAGAATAGCCGGCCTCGAGTGGCCTTCCACCCTTCTCCCTCCTGCTCCACGAAAGAAATCTGAGGAGAGGGATCCCTCAGAATCTGGTTCCGCCGCGTTAGGAGCACCGCGTGTTCTTCAGTCTAACTGAAACCGGAGAATCCCATCCAGATTTCCAGAGACCAAAGACATGCGGATGGACCTGAGATTAGGCCATAAGACCTACCCAGGTATTGAGATTAAGCCATAAAACCTAAGGATTTGAGGTTGAGGCTGAGATCGTGAGGAGAGGATTTCAGAAACAGAAGGAAGAGAAGTAGGGTTTGTGAAACTATTACTGGGAAAGCCATATTTGCTTGAGTTTTTCCTCTCCAAGTACAGGTATTTATAGGACCAATCTCAGTGATCTCAACTGTACGATGGGCAGTTGAAGTGTTTTCAACGCCATCAATAAGAGTATCGATGGAATTGAATGCTAGGATCTCGGAAATGAAGATAATTGAAAACGCGTGGGAAGCGGGGCAGTTTTCAAGTTTCGAGATTATCTTTTCAAACAGTTTCAATAGCAATAAAGGCAAATTAAACGCTAAACTGCTTGAAAATTTGAACATATATTTGGGCCAAGCAAAAGTGGGCTAAATATTTAAATTATTAATATTGTTCATACAATTAATGGGCCTGAAATCAGAGGCCTAAAAGTCTCCTGCCTGCATGGGTCAGGCGGAGAAAAAGCTCGTCCAGTCGAAAGCTAGCATCCGCAGCAGCTTGTGCGGCTTGTTGGGCTGCTACACGAACTTGGGCTAGTTCTTGGGACAGCATCTCAAAGGCAGCAAAGGGTTGTTCTAATTGAGGCTCAACATGGGCAAGCCTAGCAGTGACATCAGTCAACCGGACCTGAAGAGCCTGAATCTGAGACCTCAGATGGTTCCTCTCGAGCGTCAGATCCCTGATGAGATTAGCCTGGTCAGCCAAGAAATCGCGCGCAGTGTCCGTTTGATGAGTGAGGGTCTGGTAGTGTGTTTCGGTCTGCCTAGCTTGCGCGTTCGCGACCGCCCTCTCATTGAGCCCTTGCGGGAGATTCTGCAGCAGCTGGTCAACCTCTTGAAATTGGTCTTCAGTGATAGCACCCTCGCGGAGAAGCACCCTCAGATACTCCAAAACTCTCGCGGGCGCGCCAGGAATCAGAATATCAGGACCCAAGAGGCGACGAAGGCCTTCTCTGTCATCATCTACGACACCAGGTGGGGTCACTTCGAGCACACGAGCTAACCGTTCTAAAGTGGACGGAGTAGGTTGCTCAGCGACAGGGGCCTCAAGAGGCTCCGCGACAGGTATTGCTTCTGGCACTGGTTCAGGGAGTTCTCTTATTTCCTCGACTTCAATGGCTTGGGGGGCATGGGGAGCAGGTTCCTGACCAACCACATTGGGAACAGGTTCAGCAGGATCCTCGTCTGCTATTTCTCCAGCTACCGCTTCCACGTTTGGACCCTAGAAAGAAACATCTTCAGAATAACCAAGTCAAGGGTAAAAATAAAACATTTGTTGTCAAGAAAGGTACCTCTTCAACTGGTAGCTCGCGGAAATTTGCTGTTGGTGCTGGGATAGTCTCACCTGAGGTTGGACCCGAGTCAGGCACTGTCGATTCCAGAAGGAGAATTGGTTCCTCGCGGGAGGTATGAAGGAGCGGCATTGTTTCTTCAACCTCAGGTGAGCTGTCATCTATGACTTGCGCTGGAACTACAACCAACTACATGTTTTTTGCAGCATTGATCGCTGAGGGAGAGTCACCATTGGTTTCTTGGGCTTGTGTGCCAGACACACCCTCGCCGGCAGCGGAGGATCCTTCCCCAACTTGCCTTGAAAACCTACGACGAACCTGAAGCAGAGAGACGTTATAAAACCATACATAGCAAAACAAAGTATCAATGCTCACTTTAGAAGAGTATTACCAGTCGATCAGCGACTGGTTCGTCTTCTGCCCATGGATCAGTCCGGAGGTCAGCGCGACTGCGTTTTTGTGCTAAAGCAGCAGTAATCTGTCAGGATTTAAACAAAGTCAAATTAGAATTTGAGAAGGTTGCTAAAATATACGTTCTAAGAAGAGAATCCTTACAGTTTGAGGGTCATCATCATCAGAGGAAGAGTCCTCTACCTCAGGCTTGATCAGTTTTGCTTTTTGTTTAGCGGCCGGACCAGTGGCCGGAGAAACACCTACGGCGCGATTGCTTGAAGGCATTGCGCGACCCTGCTATAAACTTCGAGTTAAGGGAAAGAGTCGGAGGTAAAAATGATCAAGGAAATAACGAACACGCTAAGGCAATTACCTCTGGAGGATGCTCGCGAATTACAATTCCAGCCTGAACCAAGCGCGGGGCTCGCGGAGCCGGTTCAGGTGGTGGAGGTCTTTCTTCATCTTCATGAAAGCGAGCAAGTTCTTCAGTATCAGCGTCGTAAGGATATCTCAATTCTTCGATGATGGCCGCAAAGAGTTCGTCATCCCTTTGCCTCCAGCAGTTAACAGAGACTTCCTTCCACCATTGATCATAATCTTCAGCGGTCCCATCCACGGGGACGATATTAATAGCCCAGTCAGGGAGATCGACCAGTACAAGCATGCTTTGTTCTGGCAGAGGTCTATTTAAGGGACCAATTCCGCGCCAAGAGGTATTGTAATTCTAGGCATCATAGAGGGGAAATGGCACCAATTGGATAAGACCAAACTAGCGAGCAAAGTGGTTGGGAGCATAAAGCTCATAACTAAGTTCATCAACAGCGAGCCTAATGTCTGAACAAGAGATCGCGCGGCGAAAAGCCAAGCGAGCGCGATCACTATAATTAGGAGCCCCAGGAAGGAACCCATTTTCAAGAGGAGCGGGGAATCTCCTATTAAGTACTAGATCGCAGTAGGGCATCTCATGCAGGAGGTACAAATATGAGAAACACTCAGAATAGGGTAGGGATATGTACCTCGCATCGCAACAAAACCATTGACCAAGTAGGGCATTAGCCGGTGGTAGCAGTGAAATGTCGTCGCGGCGGAAGAATGGAAAGTAAGTTTGAATCCAAAAATCAAGGATCCAAAAGGGGCCAGAAATGCTAGTCTCAAAAGGATGCATCGTGGCTTGGTACAGAGAACGGTAAAGGGCACCCAACACTGGTTGTCCTAACCCCACGCGGCGGCCGTTGTAGAGGGCCGTTGCCAGAAAAGTCCAGGCACCAGTGGGCTTACAGGAGGAAGTACAAAATATGAATTTGCAGAGCCAATACTCCAGAAAGGCAATGCCACCAGTCGCATTGCGCTCTTTGCGATAGTAAGCCAGCCACCGCGGATAGGAGCCGCTATGAGCACCGCGACCAGTTTGGTCCATGGTTGATGTGAAGGTGTCAGAGTCGAATTGGCCATGCAGGTAGGGCTCGCCATCGATGGGCAATCCAGTAATGGTGAGGATATCCAACAATGTTATACTCATTTGGCCAAATCGAAAATCAAAAGTATTGGTAGCAGTATGCCAAAAGTAAAGGAAGGCAGCGAGTGGTGAGCGATTCCCACCGCGAGGAAGGCGAAAGCATAAATCGATAGTGTGGGCAATACCTGCCACGTTCCAGCGAGCCAAATCTCGTGCTCTTACTTCACGATACCAGGAAATCTCATCCGCGCTAATTTTGGACGGCCAATGCCCTATTTTTGCTCGATGATTCTGCGCACCCCAACTGCTGAAATCTGCAAGGGTCATCCGGAGGACCTGAATGGGTCGACAAATGGGCAGGCTATAGAAGACGAGAGCGTCATCCGGAATGGAATCTCGCGGTGCCAGACCCAGTCCGGCGTGGTGGTTCGGAATCCTGAGAAGCAGAGGTCTCTGGACGGAAGTATGGATGCGACAGCGGGCACCGATGTTGGTTCCCCAAGTGCGAGCGATGTTATCAGTAAGCTCTTCTTCCAGATCGATGATCACCTTCTTTGGGGGAGCCATTTCTGGGTTTCTGAAAAGTGGGTATGGAGCGAGAGATTTTCTGGGTTTAGGAGACTGGAAGGGTTTCTGATGTGACAGGTCTGGAATGGCTGCGGTATTTAAATAAAAGATTTTGTGAGGGAAACGATGCGACGAAAGGACGTTTTGCCAAGCGAATAGGCGCAACCTTCATTAATTACATCATTTCGATCACCAGACGTATCGTTTTAGTCCCCTTCAATCAGTTACATCTTCGTGGGCCTGATATCGGGGCCTGGGGGGCAATGTTTGAGCCCAAAAGTAATTTTGGCAAGATCCTTTAGTGGATTTAGCGTAGCGGGCCGATACCTGCGGCCCAAAAATAAGTCTACTCGGGTTTGGGTTACAGCTTCGCCCATTCCGTGATCCATAAGGAAAACGAAACCTTATTGGAGTCAGGTAGCGGAGATTGAATAGGAAACTTCAATCAATATTCCTTCTATGATAAGGAGCAGTCGAAACCCTAGGTATATATACCAGGTTTCAAGGACGAATCAAGAACCTCTCGAAAATCAATCAATCCCAGCGATTACAAAGCCTCCCTGGAGCAAACCTTCAACCTCGTTGAAACCCGGTGACCGTACGTCAGTCCCAGTCTCTCCAAGAGCCGACTGTCAGCATCACCAGATCAACCTAGCGACCGTACTTCCAGTCCTAGTCTCCCCAGGAGCCGACTGCGAGTGCAACCGCCACCGTTACTACCCAGCGAAACAAGGGTAACGCCCTCGCAACCCAGCGAAGTTAAAGTCACGCTTTAGCGCAACCCGTGCTTTCTCCAAACTTCCCAATGATTGCTCTGCTTAGTCTACAATACTAAGTATCGATTCGGTGACGCGAAGAGATCACACCCAAAGTCCTTATCCGTAAGGCAGAAAGTCTTTTCCCGGAAGGCTAGAGAAGAACCTTGTGGCGAGGTTGGTGCTCTCCTCGTCCACAAACGCTTGAAGAAGAAGTCAGGTCAAGGGACAGCCCCGACGACTGCACCCCACGGTGCTGGCACGCCTGCGCACACGCTCAAAAGAGACAGTTTGCAAGCCAACTTGTTTTTTTGCCATACACTGCCCATCAAAAATCACAATGATGCTAAAAGCACATGGGTCTTCTTGAAGCCTTTGACTTGGGGCCTTTGGGTAACAAGTGGTTGTTTTTTCATATTCATTGGTTTTGTGGTCTGGGTCCTTGAACATCGGATAAATGAAGACTTCCGAGGGCCTCCACATCACCAAATTGGCACAAGCTTTTGGTTCTCCTTCTCTACCATGGTCTTTGCACACCGTAAGTTTTGTTATGTTGAACTATTTTCCAGTAGTGATTAATGCTTTCTATAAACAATTGATATGGTTATGTGTCCTCCCTCATTTCTTCTTTACGTTTCTTATTGTAATCAAAACCTTTCTTATCTGTCATCACCTTCCCTCCTAAAAAATAAGTGTTAGAATGAGCTTGATTATTATGACACATTACGTCATTATATTCCACTTTTTTTTAATTCTCTGTAACAGGGGAGCGAGTAGTGAGCAACCTGGCTAGGTTTGTCATGATCATATGGTGCTTTGTTGTTCTCATACTGACTCAGAGTTATACTGCCAGTTTTAGTACCATTTTAACAGTTCAACAACTCCGACCAATCATTACTGATGTAAACCTGCTCATGAAAAATGGGGACAATGTTGGCTACCATGCAGATTCGTTTGTATATGGGATTTTGAAAGAATTAGGATTTCAAGAGGGAAAACTTAAGAAGTATGAAACCATAGAAAAGTTGGATGAACTTCTTCAAAAGGTGACTTGATGCGTAAACTCTTCGCAAGCGTACGAATCGTGTCAAGTAAGGAAAGTATTTGGACCTTAGTTTATCGTACCTCGGGGATTAGGTGTTGGACCTAACCAAGATAATTGGCGGTAGGATACTAAAAGCACACAAGAAAAATAAAAAGTAAAATAAAAACTATAAACAATCAAGGCACCAAGCCGTGGCAATGCTCGGCTTAGCTCACACCAAGCCTATTCAAAGCCACTAACTTGTAGCCTCAAGATGGGTATACACAAATGAGTCGATGGATTTAATATTTGAGAATTGATTTGAACTTAACAAAAAGTAATAAAATGCAAAGCAATTAATAAAAATGCAAGGAAATTAAACTAGAAAAGTGTGAACAATATAATGAGAATGTCGGGTGCTAGGGAGGTTCCTTCACCCAAATCTCATGTGTCGGAAGCTAATCTAATGTAGATGCAAATTTCCTACTTTGGCGGTAATCGTATCCAAGGCGGTTCAAGGCTCAAGGACCGAAATTCCCTTTCATGGTATTCCTACTCCAGTTCAAGGGTCGTAGGAACTCATTTGGCATGAATTAGAGCCGGTTCAAGGGTCTCTAATTCACATCAAGAGGCCTAAAGATCGATGAATTAGACTACTAAGCGACCCGCCCGCGCATTCACGCAACGGTTGTAAATCACCATGCTTATAACCCCTCGAATACGAAATTGAAGATTTCTAGCTTAGGAATTAGAGGGGGTCAAGCCTCTAACTCCATCCTAGACATGCTCAAAATACACACCCTAGAGTTGACTAGGCTCCTAGACATGCATTTTAACCCAACAACAATAGATATAAGCATCCATCATATGAAAATTGCATCATTACATTAAAATAAGCATCTTTGACACAAGATTTGGACTAGGACACACAACCCTAGCCCCCAACAACAAAACTACTCACTACCCATCATTAAACAAACATCAATATACATAATTTAAAGAGGAACAAAGTGAAGAGAAGTAGGAGTAACAAGAACAAGCCACAAATTGCTATAAAGCAATTATGACTAGCCTTGATTTATAGCTCCCCACTTTTACCCAAATTTGATTTGATGAAGATCTTGATGTTTGGGCTTTCTCTTTGAAATTTGTGGAATTGATGAGAATATGGAATCTTAGTGAGGTAGATTTTGGTGAGGAAGTGTGAATCTTGGTGAAGTGGGTCTTGGTGAGGGGAAGAAATTGGTGAGGGAAGTGTGGATCTTGGTGAGGAGTAGAAATGGAGAAGGATGTGTGGTGTGGTGGTGCGGCTGATGAAGGAAAATGGGAATTGGAATGAATTCTGGGCGTGAGAGAGGAAGGAGAGGAAATGGGGTGTGTTGCGGCCGTCCCGAAGAAGGAAGAGAGAATGGGTATATATGGGGTCTGCTGTGTGGTTTTCGTGCAAGAGAAGAGTGAGAGGATGAGGCTGCCACGTGTTAGCACCACAATGGTTACAAGAGACAAAGCAGAAATATTCGGTGTGCTAGCGCGTCAGACAGAGAAATAATGGTGATGGTGTAATTATCTAATGGGCTCAAGTTAATTAAACAATTGAATGTTTAATAGCTGCCTGCACGTGATGATGCTTCTGATGACTAACTTCAATGCTCAATTAATTAATCAACTAATGATTAATTAATGACATCAAAAATTAATTCTTCTTTTCTTCATTTTTTGATTATTCGCTCCGATTTGCGTCATTTTCTTCCGAACTCCATATCTCCGCTTATTTACTACAAAATAAATTAAAATAAATTAATAACATAATAATTGACATGGGGATTTGCTTAATTCTCGTGTTTTAGATACAATTACATGCATATAAATGCGTGTAATCAAAAGGCAAATGAAAAAGATGGTATTTCCGCTGCTTTTGATGAAACCCCATACATGAAACTTTTTGCTGCAACTTATTGCTCCAAATATACCTTGGTTGAGCCAACATTCAAATTAGAAGGTTTTGCCTTTGTAAGTTCTCCTGCATTTTCTCCTTTCTTTTTCTCTGCCTCTGGTTTTCTCTTGTGTACATGTTTTCTCATGAGGGACCATCTTGTTTGGGTGACATACAGGTCTTCCCAAAAGGTTCAGTTTTTGCACGTGATGTTTCACGGGCGATCACTAGTTTGCAGAAGCAAGATGATATGAAGACTATCGCAGAGAAGTGGTTCGAGAAACTAGCTAGTTGTTCAAACACCAAGCCTGCAGGCTCTTCTAACAGCCTTACTCTTGGCGTTGACAGCTTTTGGGGCCTTTACATCTGATGTAGGACGATATTTTAGCCAATTTCAACAAAGAATCTCGAAAAGAAAGAAGCGTCTTCACATCAAGAAGAATAATTTGAATATTGAAAACTGGTATTCAAATAGACTTCTTAATGATGGAATTAATCATAAATTATTATTTTGGATATATCGGGATTCTCGAACAAAATCTTGGTTGAGATTCCAATTATAGATTTGCGTAATATTCTTTAGTATCTAGGATTTTATTTCTGAGTTTTATTTAATGAGGTTTAATTAGGTTTTCTAGTTTTAGTCTATAATAAATTATTCTTTTTGTTTTCTAGTTGTATTAGGTTTATGCTATGTGCCCTATATATAAGGCACCTCTTAGATTGTAATATTCATTCAAGTTATCAATAAAAAACCAAATATTAGAGAAATTTCTCTATGTTTCTTACGGCTGTGCCCGTAATTGCTAGTGGATTCTAGCTCATCTCATATGGCTTTCGACGCTTGACGGAGCCCCTTACTATCGTGTTCACGCTTCCCGCATCATTTGGTATCAGAGCGGGTTTCGCCCGCTCCTTAGCAGACGACGATCCAAGGGAGAAGTTCACTACCACCAACCTCAACGACGCTGGTCGTAGAGTATCTATCAAATAAAGTTTCGTTGAAGAGGAACATGCCAAGGGATTTGCCCTAGGACAACCTCATCAATCCAAAAAAAAAAAGAAAAAAAAGAGAGGAAAAAAAGAAGAAACATGGAACGTTGGATATTCACAACGCCGGATTACGACGACTTCCGAACTACATGTGTCATCAAAGACAAGGTATGCTCTGTAATAATTGACAGTGGCCTACGAGAGAACTTTGTAGCAAACAAAGTTGTGGATTATTTTCAATTACCGACAGTGAAGCTAAGTGATCCATACTGGATTCCATTTGGAGAGGATGAATATGCACAAGTAACAGAGGTTTGCAAAGTTCCTATCTCTATGGGAAAATTTTATAAAGAAGAGATTACTTGTCATGTGATTGACATGGACGACACTAATGTGCTTTTTGGAATACCATGGCATGAAATCGTCAAAGGTGGTTATTGCAAAGACAACACATATTTATTTAGGTGGGAGTCGCACAAAATTAAAATCAAGCCTAGAAGGAAGAACGTCAAGAATGACCATCTTGAGGTGTGTGAAAAGGAACATGAAGAAGCAACTTTGAAGATTGAAGAGAAACTCATTAAGGATAAGGAAGCTGATTCATTCATCACATCGATATCCATGCCATGCATGCATGCCTAATTGTGTTCAAGATCAACCCAAGGAGAAGTCATTGCCCATTTATTTTCAAGTGGAGGAGTTCAAGTTTCAAGATGCTTATTCTAAACTTGTCTACGGTATTGGATTCATGGTGATACCTTTTAATTTCGAGAATATTGAAGTTGATGGCTTATCATGTTTTATTCCTAGTAATGATCAAGCAGCATTCAAGAGGAACTCGAGGTCGAGTTCTTTTCAAGTGGAGGAGACTGATGTAGGACGATATTTTAGCCAATTTCAACAAAGAATCTCGAAAAGAAAGAAGCGTCTTCACATCAAGAAGAATAATTTGAATATTGAAAACTAGTATTCAAATAGACTTCTTAATGATGGAATTAATCATAAATTATTATTTTTGATATATCGGGATTCTCGAACAAAATCTTGGTTGAGATTCCAATTATAGATTTGCGTAATATTCTTTAGTATCTAGGATTTTATTTCTGATTTTTATTTAATGAGGTTTAATTAGGTTTTCTAGTTTTAGTCTATAATAAATTATTTTTTTTGTTTTCTAGTTGTATTAAGTTTATGCTATGTGCCCTATATATAAGGCACCTCTTAGATTGTAATATTCATTCAAGTTATCAATAAAAAACCAAATATTAGAGAAATTTCTCTATGTTTCTTACGGCTGTGCCCGTAATTGCGAGTGGATTCTAGCTCATCTCATATGGCTTTCGACGCTTGACGGAGCCTCTTACTATCGTGTTCACGCTTCCCGCATCAACATCATTGCCGGAGTTGCTTCATCATTAGCTCTTCTCATATTTGCAGCTATGTTCTTGTACGAGCACATGCACACCTTGACGAGCTTTGATCCAGAAACCTCATTTTGGTCAAGAATTTGTCTCCTATGGAGAGTATATGACCAAAGAGACCCTGCTTCGCATACATGTACTCATCACAAGAGACAACTGCAACATTCTGGTGTTGATATAATAGGTGCTGTGGAAGCCTCACCAAACAGCAACTCTCCCCCAAGGCCATCAAGCGCAAGCAACATGGAATCCCACCTTGTTGTTGAAGAGCTGGGGACTCTTCCTACTGAGATTGAGCATCGCAGTGGTCGAGCAACGCCAGAGGTTGAATGTGCAATCAACTTAACTCCCCCAAGTGAAGCGAGGCATTAGACTGCCCACCAAGGCTACTGCTTTTCTGTAATATGCTTGTAGACCAGATGGAAGCACTATTTCAATAAACTTGAAGAAGATAAAGACTCTCTCTTTTGATTTTTAAGATTTAATCATGTATTCTTATTAATAAGTTATGAGTCTGTGGCATGAACCATCAAATACATGCTGTAGTAGTAATCCATTTTTGTAGGACTGAGAGTCTTGAGGACGTGGCATGCTTTGGAGGTAATAACACCAAAAGCTAGATGCCTCCTAGTTGAGATAACCAACGACAATCAAAGTTCTAAACGACGACAAAATAACCATATCAACCCAATTTCCTCATTCACCCGCCTGAAATGCTCGTTTCCATCTGAAATAGGGAAGACTGCTCTTCATGTTTTGGATGTCCAACAGAATCGGATGAATCCTCCGCAAGTCTTTCAGCTTTGAGTTTGGGTAGACTCTTATTAACCACCTTTGAATCAATTTCAACGACTAGCCTCCCAAAGTTCTTATCTTCAGCAAATTTGTAAATGCTGCTTTTAGGTGGTTGTATTTTAGCATTTCTTGCTGTCTTAAAAGATGAATATGGAACGGAAGTCATTTTTGCATGAATATCATGTATATCATTAGATGTTGCGCTGGGCTTATTAGTTTTTTCACTGAAGTAGAATTAAGGTCGTGATTCTTGAGAATCATGACCAAGTCTCCTGCTTTAGAAGAGGGTTTATTGTCAAAAATCAAAATGGTAATGCATGACAGTGGCTGTTAGGATGCTGAGCTCCCCAGTTTGAAATATGGTAGCGTTTTAAATATCCCAGTTTGATTCAGCTTTGACGTGGTTGTTTATCTCAGAATTTCATACTGTATTGTCAGATGAATGCTTATAGGAGATTACTTCCCTGAATGTAATTAAGCAATTAATATGTATTAGTTCTTCTCTTGAAGTAAGGTCATGATCCATGCCCAATCTACTGCTTCTGAAGAGAGTTTATTGAATTTAAATGCTGAGGTGCTACTGATCTTTGACATTTTGGATGAAGAAGAAACGTGGTAGCTGGGGAGAAATTCTATCATTGACTCACCTAGTCCAGCATTATGCTTCGTTTGCTTCTCTCATTATAATAATCTAGTTGAGCGCTTCCTCTATTTATAAAGTATTGGAGTTTTTCTGGTTTTTAAAAAGAATAGTGCGACCTTGTTTTCTCAGAAATGAAAGAGAGTTGGTTCTTAATTAATTCCTAATGCTCCTCTGAAGTAAGAGGAAACTTCTCTCCATCCGCAGTGTCTATTGTTGGGAAGGACGCTTCCTCTTTCCTCCTCCTCACCTCTAGGAACCTAGTATTATCCTATTTGAAAACCTACCATCCATCAAATCATATAAATAAGTCTCTTCGTCCGTTAGATTTAAACATTCAAAGAGATTCAAACATTATGGAGAATCCTACCAACATGTTTTTTCTTCTCTTCTTGTTCTTCAGGATTTCCCTGGCATTGGCACAGAACACAACAATTCCAATAAATGTGGGTGTGGTTCTTGACTTGGATATCCAATTTGGCAAAATGGGGCTAAGCTGCATCAACATGGCCCTCTCTGATTTCTATGCCTCTCATGCTTACTACAGTACTAGGCTTGTCCTACACACCAGGGACTCCTCGAAAGATGTTGTTGTTGCAGCTGGTGCAGGTAATTCTTTCTCTTTCTCTGCTCTCTCTTTCATGTTGTGTTTTTGTTTCATTCAAATCTTAATGAATGATTAGTTGCTTTCTCATCATCAGTTAGTAGTTTAAATGTGTCATATATATTGATGAGCTGATCTTCAGAAGCGGCTTATATTGTCTAGCTGTCTCACTTGAATTGTGGCTGGGCTATTTGGGCCTCCATCTGGTTGGTGGGCCTGACAATTTCTGTGGAACCCTCTCTTTTTGGTGCTAGGGTTTCTTTTGGGTTGCGTTGATCTGGGGTGGGCTTGGCTGTTATAGCCCACTGGAAATTTTGTTTTATGTTTTTAACTTTTGTTTTGGTCATTATTCTTTTTTCACTAGTTCTATCTTCTTTTGAGAGAATGGGTCGCAAAAATCTAGCTTGCTTTGTTGACCTTTTTAATCTACTTCGGAGGGCTAGGTTTTTGTTAGAATAAGGGTGCTTGATCTTAAAAAGTTGGTATATTAGGGGTATGCTAGTTTCTTATTATGTGTGATAATAAGTTTTTAGGGTATTCTGTAATACAGCTCTTTCTAACGGCTCTTAGGAGTGTGTCGTGTTAGTACTGCTTACTGAAATACAATATTGAGATGTCCTCATTTTACTCAAAAATCTTAGTTTTTTTATTTCACCTTTGTAACAGCTCTAGAGTTGATAAACAATGTTAAAGTGCAAGCCATCATAGGGCCACAATCATCAATGCAAGCAAGTTTTGTAACTGAACTTGGAGATAAAGCACAGGTTCCAATAATCTCATTTTCAGCTACAAGCTCTTCCCTTCAGAGTTCATATTTTCTCCGAATTGCACAAAACGACACATCTCAAGTCAAAGCCATAAGCGACCTCATCCAAGCTTTTAGTTGGAGTGAAGCAGTGCCCATCAGCGTTGACAACGAGTTTGGGAAGGGAATGATACCATATCTGACTACTGCTTTGCAAGCCATTGGTGCACGCATCCCCTACTGGGTTGTCATTCCTTCACTGGCCACTGCTGACCAAATAGATGAAGAGCTTGAGAAGTTGATGAAAATGCAAACTAGGGTCTTCATAGTGCATATGTTGCCTTCACTTGGCTCTCGACTTTTTGCAAGGGCAAAAAAGTTGGGAATGATGGATGAAAGCTTTGCATGGATAATTACAAATGGGATGACTAACTATTTCAGTTCCGTAAATTCATCTTTCATAGATGACATGAATGGGGTGTTGGGTTTAAAGGCTTATATTCCCAAAACGAAAGAGCTCGGAAACTTTAGGGGTAGATGGCAAGGGAACTTCCAACAAGACAATTCAACTCTCCCGAGTGTCAACTTGGATGTTTTTGGATTCTGGGCCTATGATGCTGCATGGGCACTAGCCATGGCAGTTGAAAATGTTGACACTGCAAGCTTCAAGTTCCAAAACATGAACATTTCTGGCAGTTCCACTGGTTTAGAAAGATTGGAGATCTCTCTAAGTGGCCCTGAACTTGTCCGAGAATTATCAAGTACAAGGTTCATAGGAATTTCTGGAGATTTCAGTCTTCTTGATGGGCAACTGCAGTCATCAACTTTTGAGGTGGTTAATGTGAACAATAATGGGGAAAGAGGAATTGGATATTGGACACCCCGAAATGGATTTGTAAGAAACTTAAATTCAGAAAACGCAAGCACATATTCTACTTCCAATGCCAGTCTTGGTCCTATTATATGGCCGGGGGAGACCACCTCGGCTCCAAAAGGTTGGCAGATTCCTACTGGGGCAAAACTGAAGGTTCTAATCCCGGTCAAGACAGGTTTTACAGAATTTGTAAATATAAGTACAGATCCAAACACTCACACAACTGATATCACTGGATACGGCATAGAAGTCTTTAATGCTGTAATAAAATCATTACCATTCCCTGTTCCTTACGAGTTTCATCCCTTTGCAAAGCCTAATGGTGAGAGCGCCGGTAGTTACAATGATTTACTTGATCAAGTGTTTCTTGGGGTAAAACTCTTATTATTCTAAGTTTTCTTCTTTAATTCCCTGTTACAATTTTTTTCCCCCCTTTCTGATTTCACATTTTATTCTAGCAAAACTAAACAATTCCTTCACTGTCATTGGCATTTTTTCTTGACAGAATTATGATGCTGCAGTTGGAGACATAACCATCAGAGCAAATAGATCTTTATATGTTGACTTTACATTACCATACACAGAATCTGGGATATCAATGATAGTGCCTATCAAAGATCATAAAGTTGCTAAAACCACATGGGTGTTCTTGAAGCCTTTCACTTTGGAACTTTGGGTAACAAGCGGTTGTTTTTTCATATTCATTGGTTTTGTAGTCTGGGTTCTCGAACATCGGATAAACGAAGACTTTCGGGGGCCTCCACGTCACCAAATAGGCACAAGCTTGTGGTACTCATTCTCAACCATGGTCTTTGCACACCGTAAGTTCAAGTTGTTCTGTATTGGTGCATAATTCTTTCTAGAAACAAATGATACTCCTTTTCTTCTGTCGTTAACACATGATATACCATCTATCTTAGTGCAGCAGACCACTTACAGTGATAATACCAAAACCTTTACTTTTTTCTAAGATACCATGACAGCAACATTTTTTATGTTTTTGGTATGTTTAATCAAAGATAAAGAAGGACAAAAAATTTAGAAGTATATAGATGATAAAGCTTAGGGAGAGATGAGAAATTATTTGGAGTATATAAACTAAAGAACTGTTGTTTTTTGGAAAATATGCTCTCTTTCAGTTTTGTGTATCGTCACTCATTTCTTCATCATCTCTTCACTTACTGATCATCCTCCCTCCTCTGATCCAAAATGTTGGAATAAGCTTTATTTACATTTTCTATGTCTGTATGAGTCATATCCCACTTCTTTTAATATTAACAGGGGAGCGAGTAATGAGCAACTTGGCTAGGTTTGTCGTGATCACATGGTGCTTTGT
This sequence comes from Rosa rugosa, assembly GCF_958449725.1. Classification (NCBI taxonomy): domain Eukaryota; kingdom Viridiplantae; phylum Streptophyta; class Magnoliopsida; order Rosales; family Rosaceae; genus Rosa; species Rosa rugosa. The sequence continues at coordinate 57,474,658 of NC_084822.1, read as the reverse complement.
TGTTCTCATACTGACTCAAAGTTACACTGCCAGTTTCAGTTCAATTTTGACAGTTCAACAGCTCCAAAAGAACAGTACCGATGTAAACCAGCTCCTGAAGAATGGGGAAAACGTGGGTTACCAATTGGGTTCTTTTGTTCTGGGGACCTTGCAGCATCTTGGTTTTCGGGATGACAAACTGAGGGTGTATAATACTGTGGAAGAATTGAATAAACTTCTTCAAATGGGAAGTGAAAATAATGGTATTTCAGCTGCTTTTGATGAAACCCCCTACATGAAACTGTTTCTTGCAACTTATTGCTCAAAATATACCATGGTTGAGCCAACATTTAAAGCTGATGGCTTTGCCTTTGTAAGTTCACTTGCTGTTTCTTGGCCTCTGGTTTCCTCGAGTACATGTTTTCTCATTTGGGAAGTGACTTGCAGGCCTTCCAAAAAGGTTCACTCCTCACACGTTATGTTTCAAGGGAAATCGAGGGAACTGATCTGACGAAAATTGAGGAAAAATGGCTCGTTAAAACTACAAGTTGTTCAGACTCCAATGCAGGGGACTCTTCCAACAATACTCTAACAGTTGATAGCTTTTGGGGGCTCTTTATCATTGCTGGGGTTGCTTCATCATTAGCTCTCCTCATATTTGCAGCCATGTTCTTTTATGAGCACAGGCACACCTTGCTGAACCTTGATCCGGAAACCACATTTTGGGGAAGAATTCGTGCGATATTGAGGATATATGACCAAAGAGACCCCACTTCGCACACTTACAACAGGAGAGGACTGCAAGATCCTGTTCATGGTCTAAGTGCAGTTGAATCCTTACCAGACACTAATTCTTCCGCAAGGGCATCAAGTGCGCACCGCATTGACTCACACATTGATCTTGAACAGCATGTCCGGACTGAGCATGCTGACTTGAATCCCAACACTCAAGCAACCCAAGAGATTGAAGATGCAATTGACTTGACCTCCTCCAGTGAACAGAGGCCAGTGCCTCGTTAGATTGCCCAGGAAAACTATAGCAATAGTTATGAGTGAGTTGCTAGATTTACGACTAGTGTTTCTCAATAAATCACTGCGAGTCTATGGCATATACCATTATATGTTTGCTGTGTAACCATCAAATTAGTTATAACATTACACTTCATAGTCAATACCAACAAATACCATACAATGAGCAACCTTATATATGTTGGTCGTTGTTGCCTCGTAAGACCATATACCCCCGACTTCATTAATTTAATGCATCTATCAACAAGAAGCACTACAAAATCTAAAATATCGCACCTACGAGAAGCACTACAAAATCTAAAATATCGCACCTACATCAAATTCACTACAAAAATAACTACTGTTTCACTGTACAACAAATGCTTTGAATTGATGGAGAGGAACCGAAACAATCTTGTGATACAGCAGCAGCATCGTAGCCTTCCCTAAACTCAGGTGTTTCCTGTTTCCAGAAATGCTGCATTGTATCTGCCAATAAGTCATTTCAAAAGGACAACTGGTTGATTCTGCCGGTCCAAAGTAGCTGCACAAGACGCTGAAGCTTTGGAATTAATGCTCTTTCAATGATCCTCCGAGGGAAAAGGGCTACAAATGTTCAGTCTTCGACTTCGGTGTTGAAAATGAAACTTGGAAACATTGTGGTGATGTCCCTAGAGAATGCAATTGACAAAGGTGGTCAGTAAAATTCACCAATGTTTGAAATCATGAACAGTTAACTGCAATGTTGCAGGTTGCAGAATAATGGAAATATAAAGACAAGTCGAGAAACGTACTTCAAATAAGGAAGAGTCATGTTTTTCAGAAGGGCTGGATGTCGAAGCACAAAAGCCTTCCATTCTTGTTTATTGATTCTCCCATCCTTGTCGGCATCAGCGTCATCAAATGTCTGCAAGACAAATAAAAGATGCCGTGAGTACTATACTCTCCACAAGCTACCCAGCTCAAACCTGAGCAGAAGCTTCGTGCTTACCTTATCAATGATAGACTCCACAAGATCATCTGACAGTATCGTGTCAGACTCCATCAGTATAGCAATCACCATTTGCTTAACCTGAAACAAAAAACAGAAGCGACTTGATCTTAAGTACCTAACGAAACACACTGCCTAGGAGTGGAGGCTTTGGACATGGATAAAGGGAGCACTCACTTCTTCACGCTCAATGAATCCAGTATGTCTCAGATCATACAGCCTAAACGCAACTGCAAGAAATGAATACATGAGACAGACATATTACCTTGCATTCGCACAAATCAATTTGCTGCCGCTTGTAGCAGTCACTTACAATCAATCTTCTCCTGTATAGGAGCATAGGGATGAAACACATTGAGCGCGTGAATGAACTCATCGAATTCAATGACACCATTTTTCTTCTCGTCAAACAGATCAAAAACCTACACAATACAACACAAAATGTGTCACAGAGGTCCAAATAACCAGTAATGACTTAAAAACTTGTCATACTTACCCGGTCAAGGAAAAGATTTTCGCCCTGGGGAGTTTGGAACAGTGCTAATTGAAGCTCTTCCTGCAACATAATAATCAGACTCCATTACAACAATTCCACAACAGCTCTCACAATTACTCTAAATCCGATCATCATTCTCACCTTGTGAATCAACCCGTCGTCGATGATCGAGCTACTCAACTTCTTAAACAGCTCATACAACGCCTCCAGCTCATTAACACTAACTGCATCACATCCAAAAAAAAAACACGGATTCTCATTTTTCTTTTTTTTAAATAACAACCAAAAAAAAAACAGAGGCGAATAGCCGAATATATATTCCAAATCGAATGTGCTTACATACATCGAGTTTCCCGGGCGAGCTGAGTCATGTCTCCGAAAGCGTAAGCACGTTTGACAGGGCGAGGCCGGTAAGTGAAGCAATCGGTGACGGCCAAAACCAACACCTCTATGATCGCTACAAACGGTATAAACGCCGCGCACAGCTTCTCGCCCAATGATAGAGAGCTCGTTCTCTTCGATTTTTTTGTTGTTTTTTTTTTCAATCAGCAAAAAAAAAATACATAAGCAAACAGAATTACATTTGCGAAAAATTCGGGGATTGTAGTATTATATTTTACCAAAGAGTAATTGTCCATGGTTTCTTGTGGTTTCTGATTTTGTGGTTTTCGATGAAATGCTTCTTCTTCTTCTTCTCCGATGTTCCTGACGTTTCTTTCTCTGTGTGGTGGTGGCTTGGATTACACATCTACGATCTGGTCGGCTCAGAAAATAATAATAATAATAATAATCTCTACTATTAGAAAGCCAAGCGCCTGTTTTGGTGTCAAAGGCTTCACCAAAAGGTGAACTGCCCAAATTATCCCTGGTATAGATAACAGTTCAACTTGAGTGTAAAATATGAAACAGGGATAGCCACGTAAATACAAAAAAAACCAATGAAAAATTATAAATATGAAATCGTGTGATTGGAAAAAAGGAAAAACGGTAGCCCGCGGTTAGCACGATTGGAGAGCACGCCATCACCAGATAAAAGAGTAACCATCAGGGAGCACAATCGGAGACTGGAGACAACGTGGGAGATGATCGGAGTAGATATGGCCTCATCGCTATTCACCCGTCTCTCAGTTTACAATTCATTTGAAAAGAGAAAACTCACACGGGAAGAGGAGCAGAGCAAACTCAAACCCAGAGTGAGGGAAAGATTAGTATCAAAATCGGTTGCAGATTCACGTTTCTAAACAAACCTCTCGCCAACGATTCTATCTGGGTTTAATAAATCAAGCTTAATGCCTTCAAAGAGTTTGGAGGTAGTATTAACTTTATCTTTGTTTCTATAGTTTTCGATTTTGATTTCTTACTCTTACATTGAACTGTTTTTTGGGGAATGTCTTTGAATTTTCTAGGGACTTTACATACTTGGGTAGTTTCTATATATCTTGAAGGAATCGGAAAACTTTGGTTACAGGTATGGTTTGGTGATTTCATTCATTCTTGGTTTCACGTTTTCAGTTGATCATAGTAACCAATTGCTGCTCATGAACTGTTCGCTCAATTGGGATTTTCCTTTTTTTTTTTAGTGGTTACCGCTTGGTTTTCTTTCAATTGTTGCAAGTGAATTAAATGGGAGATTTCTGAACATTGTGAGAAAATGATGTCTGCTAATGTTGGTTCCAGGTACTATTTCTGTCTCCTATGTTCTTTTTTCTTCAAGTAATCAATTGGTATGCAATTTGGGGGGGGAAGCAAATGAACCAAACAAAACTATGTTTCTCTATTGATCAGGTATGAATGGGAGATGCTTTTCATTGATGACCGTTGTTAGGCCTTTTCATACATTATATCCGCTGCCAATTGTATCTGGATTCAATTGCCAGATACAGATTATATAAAAGGAGAAACGCAGTCCATAAAGACGAAAAGCGGAAAATCAAAGAAAAAGGAAAAGAAGAATATCAACCATCATTATTCGGTTCAAAATTTCAAATTCCGGTATAACTTGCCAATTGTTCTTTGGATATATAGATTGCAATTCTGCACTTGATTGCAATTCGATCTGCTCTAGCATAGATTGCACTTATGTGTGAGCCTTGCTGATTTAGTTTTTGGTTAATCAATATTCTTTGTCAATGGTTAAGTAATTTGCTTGAATCGGTTCAAAATTCATACTTTGATTTTGTGTTTCTTCTTGCAGAGAGTAGGCAACTGATGGTATGAATAAAACAAATGCAGAAGTTTTACTGAATTTTTTTTTTTTTTTTGATGAACAGTTTACAGAATTATGTTTGTAGTGTTTAAGTGGTGAGAAAACATTTCATTCCTTGCTTCAATGAATAGAAAACATATATTCAATCTTGTGAGTTTGTGCTTTTTAAATGTTGTTGCTTTCTTGGTGCAGGTAATTGCAATTAGTTCTTTTGGGTTAGTTGTTCAATATGTCAACTCTTAGTCCTACTTCTCGATCATAATTTTTTCTTTTTCTCTTTCGACCTGCAATCCATCATTATTTTTTCATTTTCTCTTTGATTTTCAATCCATTTAGAAGGCAGATAATTACAGAAAAAACCTCGATGTTTCAACAACTTAAATATTTGTTTCCGTATTTTTTGTTTTAACAGGATCAAAGTGAAAGTTATGTTGCACGTCTCTATTATTTGGTCAGTTTCAAGATCAGAAGAGATGTTCATTTTTGTTACTTTCTTTGGTCTTCATTGAAGGGGAAACAGACGTTCTATTAGCTAATTGCTTGCGAGATTGATATTTCTATCTTTCCTGGTAGATGGTGAATCTTTGCTCTTCCGAATGACTCTGCGTTTTACATGGTAGTCATTAGGCTTTTATTTGTCTATTAGTTTGTTTGTGTGCAAATAGTGTGTTTCATAGGGTTGAGAAGACTTCTTTGATGAATCGGTTTGTTTTAGTGATTAGCTGTTTAATTTCAAAGGTATTGTGTTATGTTGTTTAGATAGAGCAATTTTGCTTTTTCTTGACCATAATTCGTATAGATATGTTAATAAAAAGTTCAGCAATCAATAAGAGGTGACTACTGGAGCCGATTTCTTGACAAAAGAAGTGCAGTTCGAAGATAGGATCTTCACCATTCAGGTCTTTTTAGTCTTAGTTCATCTTATTGATTCAAGCATTCAAATATTACCGCACAAGGATGTTTCTCGGTTTAAATGTGGGGGATGTGTTGGAAAGGAACTTTGTTGGGTGCGTGTTCCTTTTTGTCTTTGAATTTGTTGTTTCAAACTTTCAATCAGAATGTATGGTTCATACTTTAGAGACAAACTTGATAGATGGTGCGATAAAAGAGTTCGAACCTTAGGATATTAGCAATAAGTATATTGCATTATTTTTGGTTGTTTGATTAAGTGTAGTTGGGATTTGCTGTCATTTACTTCTTCTTCTTCTTCTTCTTCCTTTTTTTTTTTTTTTTTTTTGCATTTTCATTAGTGAGAATACTTCTGCTTAAATTGTAATGCAGCAACAAGAGGATCTGGAATGTGCAAGCTCTTGCCCAGTAATGCTGAATTGTTTGTAACTGATCGAGTAGAGGAGAGTAACAACCATCAAAGTTGAACTGGC